>NC_059359.1:31548484-31820984 GCF_019703515.2 Myxocyprinus asiaticus | reverse complement strand
CGAGAGATGCGATACGCTTGGCACGAGCTGTGTATATTGGGCGGATAGATGTGCAGCAACAGGGAGTCAGTGTACGCGAATATTTGCTGCATGCGTGTTTGTGTGTTTTATTTTATTTTATTTTATTTATTTATTTATTTTATAATGGGTTTAATAATAATAATAATAATAATAATAATAATAATAATAATAATAATAATAATAAATATCACAAATACTTTTGGCCAAAATATGTAAACGAAATACAATTAATGATTTTGTGCGTTTTATTAATGCCTGATATAAGAAGCTTTATGCTGTAAAGTTTTCAAAATAAGCTGAAATGAATGGATAAGCAAATCCTAAAACAAAAATAAACGAATCAAACACAGCAAAAGACAACCTTCGAGCACATGTAAATATCTTGTTACTTTCCCAAGATGCAATATAGGCCACTGAGGCCACTTCTGGCCTGCATTCTCTGTGACCCATTGAACAGATGTCCCCATCTATGCCTTTCTTCTCCCATGCATGGGCTACATTACCGTCGTGAAATCAAGCTAAAGAAACCTGTCCCATTCGTGGCCCTAATCATCGCGTTATTCTGGCCCAGTGCTCACGAACAAAATGGGGTTAATATTGCGTGCTCTCAAATAATTTTGAGAGAAGAAAAGAGGGGAAGTCAACGTCTGTGTCTCTTGGAGATGGTGGGAGCACTTTATTTAATCTTATGATTATCCTGGAAAACTAATAATCCAGTGCCCTACCTTTCCGAGTCCTGTGAAACATCACCTGACTAATTGCCGCAATTCGAAACTAGTAATAAAGATTTAGGACTTAGTTGAAGAGAGAAATAAATCAATAAGCAGGCTAAATAAACAGCTAAATAAATAAGATCTCGAAGTGTCCTTGCTAAAAATGTTCAATGCAAAACTGGCATTTGCTTTCAGTATTCAGTTTTGCCTGAACTAATTTAAAAAAATAAATAAAATACAAATAAATAAATAATAATAATAATCATAATAATAATACTAATAATAGGTTTTGTTTAAGTTTTTGTTTTCACAGTAATTTCGTCTATTGGAATATCAAAATATATTTTATGTCCATACAAGTTATCCTAGTAGTTTTACAGTCCAAAACAACAGTCTGTCTGTCTGTCTGTCTGTCTTTCTGTCTGTCTGTCACTCTTTATTTTCCATCCATCCATCCATTATCTATCTATCTATCTATCTATCTATCTATCTATCTATCTATCTATCTATCTATCTATCTATCTATCTGTCCATCCATCCATCCATCCATCCATCCATCTATCTGACAGAAACAAGTATAACAAGTGGAAAATGTGTCTCATATCAAATGTGCATTTCAATTAGCTACACTAAAGCATACAGAAAAATACCTCAAAAAATCACTATGTTCATAAACATGTTTGTTTCTTGTATCACACATTATTTCAAGGCAATTTGCTACGAAGATATGACCTGTCACAGCTCAGCGTAATGCCTTTGTAAAAGATCATATAAATATGGGGGCCATTGCCGGACACTTTCTTTTCAGCAGGAGGTGGGACAGAGAGACCAGATGTCCCTGTGTGTGCAGGGCTGCCAATTGAGGCTAGGGCGTGGAACCCGAGACACAAGAGCCAAAATGGTGTGACAAAGGAGGAGCAGGAAGCCTGGCTCTGCCTGGGTGAACCTCAGAAAGCACCAGTCCACATCCACATCCCTGCCCCAACCGTCAGCCCATGTCTCACAGATTTATTAAACATCACTATCAGAGCAGGGCCATGAACCATGTGCTGACCTTTTAAATGGATCACACAGCCATAGACATGATCACAGGATTGTTAAAACACACTTATGATCACAGTCTGCAGAGATGCACAAATATGCAAACAAGTTTAAGCAGCAAGCTTCCCAAAAACGTATAGAATGTGATTTTAAAGGCCTAAAATCAATTGAATCACTTTCGAAAGTATTCTTCTTGGACATTGTATGTTTAATGTACCCTAGTGGCAAATAATGTATGCTCCTTTTGGGTAATGAATGAATTTATACCAACCAGATAAGGTGGTATTTGTCATGTGATATTATACAGCGCTTCAGTGTGTCCAATAACTCATTCATCTTGATTTAATCAGTGTTGTCTGGACACTAGATGGGGAGGAGGCATCCAGCCACTAATCACTAAAGCTAAACACCTGGAAACATGGCATCATAGGCTATGTGGTCATTATCATTATCATAAGCCCTCTAATTAACCAACAAATCACATGCTAATGTAACAGAGCATACAAGAGCCAATATACTTAACTGAATGACAGATGCAAATTTTCTCAGATTTTAAATATGTCAACAGGTCAGATCTTGCTGTGATCTAAGCGACTGTGTTCGAGCAGAATCTCTAATTGTGGGATTAAAGGTGCATGATTTAAAAGTGCTATAATCCTTTAGATTGCAGTGTAATATTGAAGGTTTCCATGTGTGTCTATGCAGCATGGTTAACTAGAGACAAACAAAAGGAAAAGACACACAAAAATTGGTGAATGTACACATTATAGTAAATAATTGTGTTATAGAACCTCTTCAATAATATATGCCTTACCTTCACAGACAGATGTTAATGAGAAAATAAATAAATAAATGACACATTTCCAACATCTTACCTTTACATAATTTCCCAGTTAATCCAATTTAATAGTTAGCAACTAGTTTAATCACAATATTGCATTGCCAAATACTGTACCCAACATTTGTGTTTCCTCAGCCATGCATGAAAACGCAGCTGTCAAGTACAGTATGATGCATTCTGAGGAGTGGTGCTTTTGTGTGAGAGAGTATGTCGGGCTATTTGCTGGCCAGTGAGGTCATCAAAAGTGGGTAAGCAGGCTTTGTACGGGCCCCAGCACAGGTGTGGCAGCAGCCCTTGCTGAAGGATTGCAGTGAAGCATGAACAATCATCTAAATATATGTGAGATGAAATGGCTAGTTAACAATCTTTTGACTGCCCCAACCTCCGAGCTTTTGTTGGGTATCGATGGACCAGCTGCCACTGGGTTATTGTCAGCCTGGATGGTAGCCCCTTTGGCTGGGAGGGATGGGTAGCATTGTGTGTGTGTGGGTGTGCGTTGGTGTGTGTTTGTATGGGGGGTGTTACTTCTTTCTTAAAGGTTTTCTCAACATTTAGGATCTAGTTTGATCTCGTTTGATTTATGATCTGGTCTTCATTTTAAAGATTAAAATAATAATAATAATAATAACTTAACAATAACTGAATAAAACTTAGCATAGCTCACTGAGTTTGAATTAACTGAAATGCCAATGTATTTGTGTGTATTGAATGAAAGTATTCACCACAAATATGAATACAGAATGCAATGTACAATAAAACAGCTAAGGACTTTTCATTGGTACAACAAACTGCAGTATTTGGTTCAAAACTATATAAAATAGGAAATACGAACACAACTAACTAAAGCTGGTCAGAGCTGTATTAATCCATCTGATCTAGCAGTTATTCAATCATCCAATTAGAATGAACACAATTAATTACATATCAAATCAAATCAATTCAGTGATTAATTCAACCAGTATGAGTTCAACATTTCATGCCTGACTTTTTCTACTGTCCCCGACATTACTTCAGTGGGTGTGTGCAGTTTGTCAGTGTGAGGGACAGCCCTACAGCCAGTGGCACTGAGTAAAGTGCTGAGAGTCAGCCCTGACTCCTACAGTTTCAGTAATTATCCACAACTGCCCATTCTGTCCATCTACAGCCATAATGGAGACCAGAGCGTGTGCCTGTCACCACTACAGAAAGAGAGGCAGGGGAGAGAGACAGGGTGGAGAGTCAAGTATTTGCCTACCTCATTATGTCATTGCGATGACACAATATCAAGTTCTTAAATGACAAAACATTTAAGTTAGCAAATCCTGCATCATTATCATTGTATTGCTTCTATTACTTTAACTTTGTAAAGTGTTGCATGAACTTGAAGATTAAATGATCCAGAAGTTAGATACTAACATTTAGATTTAAGGATGTTTATCTTTATACTTGTTTTCAGGTTCTGTTCACAACAAATGCAAATGCTCAAATAAAGTCAGTTCTCAATACCAATCTCAATGTAACTTGTAACATGTACAATTATTTACACAATGCACATGGTAATATGCAGTGTACATGGGTACATGTACTTGGTAACAAGTGATATTAAAGCAATGTTCCGAGTTGAGTAATTACCAAAAAAATCAATAAAAAAATTATTTATATAAAATAATAATAATAAAAAATGTTGATAATCACAAAAAAATGTAATTGACACATATAATGTGTATGTTTCGTGGCTATACTTTAATGTTAATTGACTCGCCCCATTCACTTTCATTTTAAGTGTCTTACTGTGACCCCTATTTTTTATTATTTTTAAATAAACAAGGGCTGGGTAATTTTTTATTATTATTATTATTATTATTATTATTATTTTTTTTTTTTTTTTTTTGTGGTAGTCAACATTATGCCACGCATGCTGTCGATTGAGCTTAACTTGTACTGGACCTGGAACATTCCTTTGTCTAATTAACTTGGTTTGGTTGTCTTTTTGTAATAATATATTAAATCACTGACTGCATTTATGTGTTTGAATGGTTCACTTGATTTACCACACACCTCTGGGGGAGGAATATTGATTATTTTATTTTTTTATTTTTTTTATTTACAGTGTAAAGACATTCCATTGTCCTTCCATAGCCTGACATTTGTTTTTAATCAGTCAGCTGCTGTCTCTTGTCTTATAATTTGTGGTGAGAACAGGGAGAGAATTTAGATGTCACAGAGAGAAAGGCACTTCAACTGTGCTGAGGTCAGCAGGCGTTTGCAGAGCCAGACTCTGAGATATGGGGAGGTATGTCTTTGCAACAACAAGATTTCAACATACCAACACTTACCATAAAACCATCTTTACACAGAAAAATATTTAAATATTTTGTCAGGTAACCTATAAATTGCTTTACATGGTACATTTAAATTATCTGGTTTAATTTAAGTAAAAAATATGATTGAATATGCCTGAATTAATCTGATTACATTATACCAACAAACAGTGTTGGGTAAGTTACTCAAAATGTAATCCACTCCAAATGACTAATTACTTCTCTAAAAAATGTCATTAATTAAAATACTCATTAATTCAAGGGAAAAGTGATAACATTACTATTCACATTCCTTTACATTTAAGTTACTTTCTAAAACACTTTTAACAGTGAAGTTTTTGTTTTTTCAGTAAACGAATTCAAAATTCTGTAATTAATATTTCCTCCCATTTCCACAGAAATGCAAACAGATAAACATATTAACATAAATAATGTTTTAAATATATTATACATAAATAACATTATTTCACAAATATACAGTATGTAACCCAAGTAAGGTCTTAAAAGTATAAACTTAACTGAAAGTCAGTAACTGTAATTGGATTACAAAAGTATATGTACATTTAAAATGTAACTTGTTACAATTCTTTTTGACTAACAAGTCATTTGATTACAGTAACTAATTACTTTGTAATAAGATTACACCCAACACTGCCAACAAAACAAATTTTTAAAGGTTAGATCAAGTAAAAAATAGAACTTCAAAGGGATAATTCACCCAAAAATGAAAAGTCTCTCATCATTTGCTCACTCTCATGCCATCCCAGATGTAAATTACTTTCTTTCTTCTGCTGAACACAAACAAAGATTTTTAGAAGAATATTTCAGCTATGTAGGTTCATACAATGCAAGTGGATGAGTACCAAAATGTTGAAGCTCCTTTTTTCTCTAAATTCTCCTTCCTGCCAAGTAGGTGACGATATGCAAGTCACGAAAAACAAAAGAAGAATAATGTGAAAGTGAAAGTGGATATTGATAGTAAAAAGGACTTAAATATTGATCTGTTTCTCACCCACACTTATCATATCACTTCTGAAGATATGGTTTTAGCCACAGGAATCGTATGTATTGCTATCATGCAGCCCTCTTTTGGAGCTTACATTTTGGTACCCATTAACTTGCACTGTGAGGACCTGAAATAGAGCTGAAATATTCTTCTAAAATCTTTGTTTGTGTTCAGCAGAAGAAAGAAAGTCATACACATCTGGGATGGCATGGAGGTAAGTAAATGAAGAGAGAATTTAAACTTTTGGGTGAACTATCCCATTAAGGTAACAATTGCAGGTTACCACTTTTTACAGTGCAATTGTGCTGCCTTCTGGATGGTGCCATTTAAGACCTTGAAGTATTGCTGGTTGAAATCTTGGTTGTACCAAGAGATTCCACTAGCAGGCTGCAAGTTCTTATATGTATATCCATGCCCTTGAACTCAGCACTGTTTTTGAATTATTTAATGTCATATTGCATTGTTTATTCAGTGACATAAAGTTGGACAAAAACACTTACAGCATGAAAAATACGCATGAAATCGGTTTTAGCAGTAGGCATGTCACCATGTTCTGCTAGTCTGAGACACTTTAGGGAAAATTATCCACTAACTCAATGTGAAATGACATCTTTAGTTTGAATGAATAATTTACAACATCATATGTGGTTACATACAAGCTAATAAGCATGTAATCAGATTATGCTTAATGCCTTATTGGATTCCTATTGGCTCCAATTTGCACATTGCTTGACTCGTCTCACCACTTCAGTAAAAATTAAAAATCATACTGAAGAAGAGGGAGAAATTAGAGAACTGAGGGATGGGGGACAAGGGAGGGGCTTGATAAAGGAAGTCAGGACAGTCTTCTCACCATGCAGTTTAATCACTGTATGCCCAGGCAAGTATTGACAGTTGTCCTGTGGAAGCTATTAAAGTTGCAGTCCAAGGTTAAATGAAATTGCAGTTTATCAGGGGAGCATTGAGGAAATAAGGGAATCTGCTGGAGCCAGCTGATTAATGTGGAGCATGATCAACACAAGGAGGTTCATTAAACCATACATCACCTGGGTAATTTAACATGTCATCATGCCTGCTGTCTCCCCCTGCAACACGTGTATTTATATGTGCATGGGGGTGTGAGATTACGTGTGGTTTTTGTCATGGTTACACACTCTACATAAAAAATTCAGTATCGGTGCCGGCGGATCTAATATTGTGAAAAGTGATATGCAGCATTGTGCCATGTCAGAAATAAAATAACAGTAATTGCTAAGATCTTTCCTTCACATGTAGGGTGACCAGATTCCTGCTTGTGGAAAACTGAACAGCCCCCTCCCAGCAAAAATGAAATTGATGTATGCGTACCTAGGCGCAGATCAATGCGAAGTAGAGGGTGCATCTGCATCTTTAACTGTTGTCACCTTGACTTTTTGCTGGCAGCATTTTTTCTCAGTGTGTGCTCGTCTTTCAAGAGTTTATCGTAAAATGCAGAGCAGTCCAGTCCAAAATTAAGATGTACAAAGTGCATTGCCTTCATGACTGTTACACTGAGTCGAGATTTATAACACGCTGCGTTCATTAATGAGAACACACGCTCCACAGATGCAGATGTCCCAGGCAGGCATAAAACAAACTCCACAACCTTGGTTAAGACTACGAAGTTGATGGTCTTGCTCTCCAGCTCACGAAAAACGTCTGTCCATCTCTCAAACACGGCCGTCTTGTTCATGTTCCACTCAGTGATGCGACGAGTGACAATGTTTTTCGCGCAAGCCCACTCATCAAAGATCGTGGTTTCGTCAATCAAACTGAGAGCGGGGATTCTGGAGTAGAAGTGTTTGAGGCTGCTCTGGATGTCTTTCCACTCTGGGATGTCTCTCAGTAGGGTCCACTCAAGTTTTTCTGTGTTCTCCAATGAGCGGCTCCAATTTTGGAGGTAATCCACCGATGCTGAATAAAAGTTCTCACTGCACAAGAGAAATCATCCGCTCGCATGTCACCAGCTTCAGCCAGGGCATCCAACTGCTTTTTAATGTCTGAGGGTATGAATGATTCCTCTAACCTGGCCTGCAAGACTTTTCTCAGGTCATGAATGTGCAAAGCCACCTCTGTGTCTTGCTCTACTATCTCCAGTGCGCAGTTAAAAGTGGCTATTTGCTTGAGTGCGAAGCCAATCCAAAGTTTAGTGCAAGGATCGCTGAAAATGTCTCTTAAAAACTTTGGGCATTTTTCTTGAGAAATAAAGCATGCACGCAGACCATTGAAAATGTGTAGGATTCTTTCAAGAGCTGGACCCAAAGAGAGGAAATGTGTGTTGCCATGCTGCAGTAATTTCTGATAGTCCAGCTGCACAAAAGCAAGTATGTTGCATATGACAGCTTCAGATTTGGTGCGGGCAGAAGAAAATTTCAGATCATACAATTTCTTGATCAATTTCGCAGTGCAGTCAGCCGACAGAAAACTATGGCTGTGCACAACAGAATGATAAGTAAAAAGTCCTTCACTTGCGTCCTTCATTCGGAACTTTGCTTCAAGTTTTTCAATTAAATCTTTCACTCAAATTGTTATGCTGATAATGCAATTTGTAATGAAAATTGCGTATAAAAAAATTTCACAAGTGGTTTCAGACTTTCGAACCCCACTGTATATAGAATAATTTCTAATTATTTAACACTTTGATATCTGTAAATGGAAAAAAGGTGACAAACACATGTCATGTGTCAACATCATTCCTGCCCTAAAGGCCTGGCTTTTCTATTATCATCCACATTGTTTCACAGTTTCCCCTTGTGTCCAGCCCTCTCTAATCAGGATGGCCGCTTGCAAGGGCTTAGAATACACAGAGAATGCGGGTGACGTGTCCCCCTCACTTTCAATAAAACCAGAGTCCACACTTTTTCACAGGGCAAATGTGTTTATGCTGTGTCTTTCAGACAGCAAATATCTAAATGTGTAAATGCACAAGTTAAAATTCACTGGCCATTCATGTAATTAATTCAATTAAAATTTGTAATAGACTGAGAGCCCTAAAATGTTTGTCCCCCTTATTTTTTAAATGATTGCTATGCCCCTGGCCTCGTGATCACTTGCAGTTTTGCAATGGGACGAGCGAGCGGGCATAAATAAGGCTATGCTAATAGAGCTCGGCAAGGCATGTCATTTATTATCAAGGATTTGTTTACAGGAGGATAATTGATGGTGCCTGTGGGACAGTGGAGAGTCGAACATGAATCACGGGCCAGACGAGGCTCTTGATAAGGCGCTGAGAGTCGCTCGTAATTAAGCGGGGCACTAGAGACCAATTGTTTGTGGAATGATTTGGCTGGGGCTAATTGACACTAATTGTTTAATCTGATTTTCTTGCCTTCAACTGCGATTCTAAGTCGGGCCCTGTAGAGCAGTCATCCACAACACTGTATTAATGAGGTCTGGGAGATTATTAGAGAGTTTATGGATGTGTATGAGAGTGCGCCTGTGTGTGTTTGCATGTGTGTATGTGGTCCGGGTTTGTGCATATGAAAGGGATTTTGTTCATGGAATGTCTTACAGTTCTACAGGAAGGTTACATTTATGAAGGAGAATCATAAGAAGAAAATGGCAAAAATGTGTGCAACATATTTTTCATTCAAACACGTTATTTACTTTCCAAATGAATGAATCAGCATTCCTTTAAAGCTTACTTACCTGTAAACTATTCTCTCTTTCTAAGTACTCCATGGTGGCTAACCCCTTAACCCTTTCACCAAATGAGTGACATGAAGGCTATGAATTTAACTTCCAGCCCCGGTCAGCCCGCACACCTTCAGTCAGGTGATCACACAGTGCTGTCAACAGCAGGGCTGCTTCCGTCTTTTTTACCAGTGCACCTCAAACCCCTCTGTGAACAATTCAACCCCACTCTGTTCCAGCTGACTGACACATAATGGCTTTTAATAGCCATATTACTTAAAATTACTGGGTCAACAGTAGCAAATGTGTTTCATGGCTCATTAGCCAAAAATGTTAGACAAACTGCGGCTCTATATTTAACATTAGCGAGGATGCAGAAGAAATGTTTTCATGCTGTTCATGTGGAGCCTTTCAGAGCCTAATACTGGGGATTTTTGGCAAAAGTAATGAGTTCCAGGAGAATTTGCAGAGTTAATAGATTTTTCTCTTATGTCAATGATTCTTACCTAAGGTATTAGAAATGCTATGACTGTGTATTAATTTCGATTAATCTAAATCACTTGAGTCTTCCCTTTTCATTTCATAAATCATATAAGAGCCTGTGCTGTCTTGGCAGAGATGGAAATCAATGGAAATATAACCACAATAATAAGAAATAGCAACAGTAATAACTAGAAATAACTCACTTTTATTCCAGTTTGACAATTTTTTGCACCGCTTGATAATTATTAAAAAGTAATCAATATATCAATAATAATCAATAATAATAATATATATAACACACTAAAAATATCACTTTCTGCTGCATCTGATTTTTTTTTTATAATCATCTTGTATGATTGTCAAACAAAGACCACACCAAGGTTTGACTGACACTGCTTCTCACACAGTTTACCTAAAAAATGTGCTTCATGTGGTTACATCTACATTAAACAATTTTATTGAAACATTATTGTTAATGTTGACTAAAATGAGGTTACACCAATTTAAAAGTTTTTTTTATGGGTTACATCAAGTAGAAATAGATCCAGATTTCCAAGCTGAAAACCCTATGCTGCATGTGGTTTAATGTCATATAGCCTTTCATTATATGGATGAATATCTATCAGGACTGAACTGCAGATCAGATTGTTTGATTTACATTTTACATTTAGTCATTTAGCAGACTTACAAATGAGCAGACTTACAAATGAGCAATATAACAAGCAATCTGTCATACAAAAGTCAATAATATCTGCAATATCGCACTGCCAAGCAGTGCTACTTTAGCATGTATACACTGTAAAGCCCTTAAAATGAGGTTTATTGGTGTAACATAATGTATTCAGGTTCAATCAGTTATGTTAGATCATCTTTTTTACTTCAATCAAACCAGTTAATTAAGACATTACCACATGAAGCACAAATTTTAGGTTTTAATAAAGACAGTCTTGTCTATCTAAACTGTTCTACTCACTGTTGTTTTCTCATATGCTCTTCAAGCTTAATAGTCCTTTCAAATAAGTTGGCAGAGATACCAGATATAAAGGTGTCCTGCTTTATCTGATTACGTTTGGCACATTTAAGAAATTACTTAAGGATGGCACAAGCTTCACCAATGAACATTAGATCAAGCCACATCACATTTACCACTTATCAGCCTTGTTGCTTGTTTAATTAACACAAACCGTGATAAGATATTAATGATGATTAGAATGGGAGATGGGGTGTGTTAGAGACCACTTGTTGTGAACGGCGGAATTTTGCTGCACACACGCCAGAATCACAACTTGGTAACAGATGGTACACCTAGGAAGAAGCATATTTCATTATTTTTGTCATGTCAGTTGTTTTGCTGTGTAAGATCAAGGAATTTTAAATTATGATTTTTGAATTATTATATTTGGAATCAACTCACATTAAGTCTTAACTTCATATTTGAAATGATTTCTTAATTGTCACTCAGTCTTCATTTCAAATGCACTTTAAAAAATGTTTTTTGGCAGAACATTATTTTTGCATTTCAATTAGCATTTATCTTGTCATTGTCTTCTCAATAAAGTATTTGTGATTTATCATGGATGGCTACCTTTACTTTGTGCTGATAATTGGATGCTATTGAAAGGATGAGTTTAATTGATTTTTTCGATGACTGCGGACATTACTGGTGCAAACCCTAGATTGTCAGCAGGGTCTGTGTTGCACTGCGATCAATGCCGGTGAATCTTCTCCCCTGCTTTTTTATTTACTCCAGCTGGCATTGATTGAAACATGCAATAGTTCAGGGTGAATATTGTCACGCCAAGCAAAGTTTCACCTTCTTAGCCTCCAAAAGATTTTTAAAAGATGCCTGCCCTTTGATCCTGCCCTTTGATCCTGATCCTTTAAACTATTCATAACAGATTTAAGTGGATTAAGTGTTGATGTACAGTTGTGCTCAAAAGTTTGCATACCCTGGCAGAAATTGTACAATTCTGGCATTGATTTTGAAAATATGACTGATCATGCAAAAAACTGTCTTTTATTTAAGGATAGTGATCATATGAAGCCATTTATTATCACATAGTTGTCTGGCTCCTTTTTAAATCATAATGACAACAGAAATCACCCAAATGGCCCTGATCAAAAGCCTTGAAAATGCCAGTCAGTACTGTTCAATCACTTATTAAGAAGTGGAAAATTCAGGGATCTCTTGATACCAAGCCAAGGTCAGGTAGACCAAGAAAGTACTTGGTACAATACTTGTTGACCCCTCTCCAAACATAGCGCTTATGGTTGTGACCATAAAACTTTATTTTGGTCTCATCAGTCCAAATTACAGTGTGCCAGAAGCTGTGAGGCGTGTCAAGGTGTTGTCGAGCATATTGTTACCGTGCTTTTTTGTGGCATTGGCTTCTTTCTGGCAACTCGACCATGCAGCTCATTTTTGTTCAAGTATTGTCGTATTGTGCTCCTTGAAACAACCACACTGTCTTTTGCCAGAACAGCCTGTATTTCTCCTGAGGTTACCTGTGGGTTTTTCTTTGTATCCCGAACAATTCTTCTGGCAGTTGTGGATGAAATCTTTCTTGGTCTACCTGACCGTTGCTTGGTATCAAGAGATCCCTGAATTTTCCACTTCTTAATAAGTGAACAGTACTGACTGGCATTTTCAAGGCTTTGGATATATTTTTATATCCTTTTCCATCTTTATAAAGTTCCATAACCTTGTTACGCAGGTCTTTTGACAGTTCTTTTCTGCTTCCCATTGCTCAGTATCTAGCCTGTTCAGTGCATCCATGTGAGAGCTAACAAACTCATTGACTATTTATACACAGACACTAATTGCAATTTAAAAAGCCACAGGTGTGGGAAATTAACCTTTAATTGCCATTTAAACCTGTGTGTGTCACCTTGTGTATCTGTAACAAGGCCAAACATTCAAGGGTATGTAAACTTTTGAACAGGGCCATTTGGGTGATTTCTATTATCATTATGATTTAAAAAGGAGCCAAACAACTATGTGATAATAAATGGCTTCATATGATCACTATCCTTAAATAAAAGACAGTTTGTTTTTGCATGATCAGTCATATTTTCAAAATCAATGCCAAAATGTCACAATTTCTGCCAGGATATTCAAACGTTTGAGCACAACTCACTGAGCACTTTATTACGAACACCTGTACACCTACTTATTCATGTTATTATCTAATCAGCCAATCATGTGGCAGCAGTGCAATTCATAAAATCATTCAGATACAGGTCAGGAGCTTCAGTTAATGTTCACATCAACCATCAGTATGGGGAAAAAATTTGATCTCAGTGATTTCTACCATGGGATGATTGTTGGTTCCAGGTGGCTGGTTTGAGTATTTCTGGAACTGCTGATCTCCTGGGATTTTCATGCACAACAGTCTCTAGAATTTACTCAGAATGGTGGCAAAAACAAAAAACATCCAGTGAGTGGCAGTTCTGTGGACAGAAACTCCTTTTTGATGGAAGAGGTCAGCGGAGAATGGTCAGACTGGTCCGAGCTGACATAACCACTGATAACCATTATACTCTGTACAATTGTAGTGAGCAGAATAGCATCTCAGAATGCACAACACGTCAAACCTTGAGGTGGATGGGCTACAACAGCAGAATACCACTGTCGGGAACTTTATTAGGACCAATCTGTAATAGGCTTCAAGGAGATATCTTATATCACCAGTCAAACAAGAGCTTGTTAAATTGGAAGCATTGTTATCTAATGAATGATTCTTGAGATGAATCTCTCAAAGAAAGTAAGAAAACCTAGTTTCATGTTTAAACATCTTCCATTTTGAATCGCTTTAGTCCAATGGATTAATCTCAGTCTAAACATCAGACAAACTGAACACAACAAAAAAGCACAGCAAACTCATTGTGCATTCACCAGAGTCATGCAATCCATTTGGGTGTTTTCTGTGGAAAAACAAAATCTTATTTCTTCTTCTCTAAAGAATGGTCAAAATATTGACAAACGGATAATCCTTTGAATCTACCTTGTGCTTCTTGCCTTTCCCTATTACTTCACCCATAAACACCGGCCCATCGTGCACTGAGCTGCGAGTTGACGTTTGCATATCCCATTTTGTGAGGAGCTTAGAGAAAGGTCACTTGTTGTAACCCATCTGGGACTCACAGTGTTGAATGTAATCAGTATGCGCTTGTTATTCCGGGTGCCTGTGCTTTCTCTTTTATCTGCTTGTTGGAGAGAAGTTAATTTCCCTTGTGACCTTTGTGTAATAAAACAGTATTATCTGTTGCACTTGGGAAGAAGCAAATTAGCTTTCTCTGTAGTGTTTTGTCACTAAGGTGATCACTTATAAAGTTATTTACTTAATTAGATTAAGAGTGCTGTAAAGGCCCCATCCAGAGTGAGGAGGCGTATCATGTCTGTCTGTTTTATCTCACGGCCTCTCCAGCCGGAGAACACAATGTCTGAGCATCTCAGCTGAGATTCCGTGCGCAAAACCCCAGTGACAACAGCCCTCACTCCACGACATTCCTCATGTGCTTGAAGAGGATTATGGCAATACCAGCATGAAGGCCAGCACAGAGATGGGGCAAAGCACTTTACTTTGACCATGTCTAATTTTGATGGGTTGCACTTACTGTGAATCGGTTATCTGAAGCAGGCCAACGAAAGAAGTTGGATGACAACCATTTCAACACGCGGCTCCAATGCGGTCGCTGAATGCTTGTTTGGAATCACCTGAACTGAATGGAATGACAAAAGCTCCATACTAAAAGCATTATGAGCAGCAATTCTCCTGTCTAAAGTCCTTAATGTGGCTATTTTGCACAGCGCTGCACGAACATGTGCTATTTGATAGCCTTGAGTTTCTTTCAGCCATTCAGTTTGGCTAATATTCCCCTTATGCCTAGACTGCGGCCTGATATGTCGGTTAAACTGAATCTGCCACACTTTGTCCTAAACAGCATGATGGCAATTTGTCAGTAATGAACAGCAGTCCAGAATTTTGTTTTTCCTTTTGTAAATTGCAGGTACATGTAGCCTCTGCTTGTCCTGCACGCCACAACTTGTTTTTAATGTATTTGGTTACAGTGCAGGGAGTTCATTAAAATAAATGTGCATCTTCACGATTGCAACATAAGCCAAGGAAATGCTTTGATTCTGTACTCTGCCTTGCAAAATAAACATAGACTTGTTGATATAGTGAATGCGAAATACACAATCATTCACCATAGAATTTACATATATACGACTTTACAGCAATAAAATTTATTTTTGGGTCACAATAGACCCATGTGATATATAGTTGATTATTTTTTAAAAACTAGTTTTGTTTTTTGTTTTTTTGGGTGGCAGTATAAAAAAAGGCTGTATAACATTAATATGGGCAATTTCCATGTTACAGAAAAACGAAATGTTACAGGTTCAAACACATTACCAGGAGCTATTGCCATTGTGGTCTTGTCGTGAACAAGGCATCTAACCTTAAGTTGCTCTATAGGGTCTGTCCCTGTAATAGGTATAATGTCATGCAGTTTGGAGCATTGGCTGAATGAAAACTTGCTAAACTTGCATACTACACATAAATATGAACATGCACATGGTATTCAACATATATTTAATTACATAACAGATGAAAAATTAAAACAATCAATGTATTACAAGTGTAATGCAATGCATTGAATATCATAGTAAACACATATGACACATATTCGACCTACATATGGGTTCTAGGTGTAGTGATGCACAAAAAAATTATTAAATGTTAACTTAATGTTAAAATGGTCAGTTCACATGGTCAAAGACACCTAAACTGATGAATATCTGGAGTGTCAGATGAAAAAAAAACACTTCATGTATTAAAAATTAGATGGCTAGTTCATTTTGACCCACATTTGCATTGTAGGGTCAAAGGCATGTTTTTTGGGGCAAAACTTTCTCACACACCTTCACTAACACAAACCGGAGCAGTTTTTGTGAATGGAGAACAGCTTATGTGAGAGTCCCACTGGTATGTGTGTGTGTGTGTGTGTGCACCAAGCATGTGTATGAGTATGTGTGTATGTGCGTGCGTATGTGTGTGTGTCTGTGTGTGTGTGTGTGTGTGTGTGTGTGTGTGTGTGTGTGTGTGTGTGAACCTCTGAAGGTGAATGCAATGCTTTGCTGACCCATGGAATCTACCTCATTATCTGGCCCATTGTGCTATTCTCCTTCCTTGGCCCCTTTCACACCCTGTCACCCAGCCACCTCCAATGCCACCGGCCTGGCCAGCTCATTCATGTTCCTTCAGTCCATTGTGAGGCCCCTGGAGCCCAGGGCCCTGTAGCGAGCAGGAGGAATGGGCGGCCCCTGCTTTGTGTTTCCCTTGCCGCTCTTCACACGCACAGTGGGGAACTTCCTTTCTCATGTCACCGAAACCGGCATGGCCTAATCCGCCAGGCCACACCACCCGCTGAGCATGCTGGGAAGGGGCATTTATAAAGCAGTCCCTAATGGTCTGTTAATAAATCGCTTCCATTTTACGCTCGACTCTTCACACCAGCACAGAGGAGGAAAAACTCTGGGCCGGAGGATCCAAGGATCTGTCATGACACATGTTGACGAACAAGCTTTGATCTGGGAAGCAAGAGCTATAATTTAAGATTCTCTAAGAATTTCTGTCACATGCCAAAGAGAAGCAAATGAATCTATGACTTTTTTGACCTGCAATAACTTGAAATCACTTGTAACAAGCTCTCAATGTATGGAGGTGTGAGTTTTGCTCAAGGGTTAATGGTTAGAGCACTGCCTTGCTGACCGTTTGCAGCCCCTCTTGGGTCTCTAGAGAATCTATTACCCATCATTCTCCCTCATTAAAGAGGTGACTTTGATTAAAGCACTCTGGCTAAGAGGTTAGACAGGAACTCCATATTGACTTTGACGGTAACCAAGATGCGTACGCTCTGTGATCTGAATGGCCCCCGTGTGAGGCCTAGATGGGACTGGCTGTGTGAATGGGACCATGGGTGATTGGCTCAGCGGGAGCGTTCAGGGGTGTTAAGGGTGTCGGGAGCCCAGCGGGCTAATCTTGTTAAGTGTGACACACAGCCAGGGGGAGTGGAGGGGTGGTCCCAGTAAGACAAACACTCACACTTGCATGCACACACACACATACACTAACAAGTGCATTATGTGCACAAAGATAAATATGAGGGCAAAAGTGCATATTTTTTTGTTTTGTGTTTGTTCTTTTAATAATGTGTAAATATATAGGTAGTTTATTTAAGTGGATATTTATGATTGATTTTAATGTAATGTTAGTCAACAATATAGAATACATTGATTTGCAATCAAGCACAATAATATTTCAAAGTCATAAATGAGTTCATTATTCTGAACTCTTAATTATATTTGCAAACCGTTGTTGCGAAACGAATCCGGGCTACTTTTTTATGCCAATGAAATTAAAGTCAAACTTCATGTGTGTGCATGGCATAAGTAGAATAAAGTAGCAATTAGTTGTATTTTTTGTAGGTTTCACGGTCAAAGTAGTAATTTCAGAGGCCATGGGGTCATGTTGTTTGTCACAGAAAAAGCGTGATTGGGCCAATTAGAGTGTAGGAGGATGTGTTCAGGTCATCTGACAGCTGCATGCTGTGCTACAAAACCTACCAATCATATTAAAAACTTACAGATTAGTGAATGTTTAGAAGAAAGAACTAAATAAAGCTGAAAAAGTGGAAAGTGTACTACAATCTGCCCACAACAGCACAGCGATTGCACGTGCACACAGAGAGCCAAGACATAATGGAGCTTTTTCATATTGGGTGAAGACAAATGCAATTATTACACCACTGATTCCTCATAGTACAGACAGAGCACTTAAAGGGATAGTTCATCCCAAAAAAAAATTACATTCTGTCATCTTTTTCTTACCCTCCCTCATGTTGACTCAGTTACTATTCACTTTCATGCACCTTATTCCCATACAATGAAGATAAATGGTGACTGAGTCATTCTTCCTAACATTTCCTTTTGTGTTCTATGTAAGAAAGAAAGTCATATGAGTTTGGAACAATGTGAGGGTGAGTAAATGATGACAGAATTTTCATTTTTGGATGGACTATCCCTCTAAAAATGTGCCATTTGAGATTTGCAATGATTTGGATAATATGTTGCAGTTTTTAATGCATGGAAGAGCAGAACCATTACATGCGCTCCTCACCTCGAGCAATCTGCGCTGAACCCTTTGTCAGTCAATCAATGCTCTCTGTTATCTAGAGAGGCATAAATTGGGTGGTTATGACAAACAAAAAGCTATCAGTGGCCATGAATAGAGAGCGACCACTGAGCAGGGTCAAGCTCTGACTAACCGTGAGTGAGCTCTTGTCATCAATAATATGGAAAGAGAAAGAAAAACAACCAGGAGAGCGTGAACTCGACAGGAAATTCTGAGTTAATGATTGGATCAGGTCTAAATCTATATGTTACCAAATGCTCTCTACCTGAATCGTGTTTTTCATGATACTGTACATAATTACAAACACAAGAATAGCATCAAAGAGAGAGAGAGAGAGAGAGAGAGAAAACAATGTTCTGTCCTGTTGTGGTATCTCTGACAGGTTTGGTGCTATTGGAAACATTATGGTGAATGTCTCAGTGGAGTGATGGGAGAGGGTTAAGGTCATACTGGTATACGTGGCTGATCCTGGTAGCAAACATAATTGGCAGCATGTTTATTCAGGTATAAACACCACATCTTGACAGACTGCAGCATAGCATGTAATTACCGCTATACCTCTTGCTAAGTGGGATCTGTATTCATGTTATGGGGATTTCCAGTGTCTTTTCAAAACAACTCAAATCAGAAAAGAACGTTCAGGGGAAATGTAGTTATTCTCCAAATGTATTTTGAGAAATACCTTGTAACTAAGTAATGGCAACATGGGCTTTTCCTTTGGCATTTCAAGGCAAAAGAGGCCAGTTTTTTGTTCTTCCTCTTTTTTCTTCTTTAAGCTCAGCAGCCAAGGAGGGAAGCGAACATTATTGAAAATGCAAAATTTGTGGCAACGTCATAAAACTGTCATATAAAAAAATTTGTATTGGAAATATATTCATGTGCAAAATGCAAAACACAGTTGTTAAAAACTTTTGAGTAAGTTAAAGAGCATAAGTTCAGTTAAACAAATTTGTTTTTTGTTTTTACCATATTAACTGAACAAAAAAGAAAAAAAGAAAAAAAAGATGGACAAAAATTCATATTAATTGCATGTGTCCCCATAAGGAAGAAATGGTTACTCCTTATGTTTAACTACAAATACATACACAAATTTTTTATTTGTCTATGCTCTTAAAAAAAAATTATTTCCTAACCAGTTAAGGAAAATATTCAATTCAGAAAATAAAACCCTCCAGAAGAAGCACTTCATTAAACACATGTACTCTCTGTCTCACTCTTTTTCGTTTCAGTCATCTATGTGTCTATGAGTTTGTTTAAGAGGCTTTCCCTCAGTCTCACTTGCTCTAAGCATTCCATTATAAATGAAAAAATTTCAGAAAGAGAGAGAAAGAAAAATACAGGGCCATTGTCATTGTTTATCTGGCTGTCTTTTCATTCCTCGCCCTTGGTTTCCGCTTCAGAAATTGATGCCCCTTTAAAAGGAAGCAGAGGAACTGACAGGTATTGCTTACTGCGATAAATACCTACTGATTTCATCAGTCAGAGTTTCCCCTGCCTTTTTTGCACACTGCAAGTGCAATTGTTGGAATTTGGATGGAGATTAGCTGTCAGATGCATCAAATAAACAAGAAGAGGAGGAGAGAGACCTCAAGGGGGTTCTGATCTGGCAGTCGAGGGGTGGCAGCAAGTGTACAGTGATCAAAGCGAGACACATTTGTCCTGTTGTATAGTGCTGTGTTACATGTCTGCCTGTAGAACTTAAGATTACATTACATTTTGTTTTACACGTGTATTTAATTTGTATTTGAGTGTTTGTTTTTAATTTTTTGCCCTAAATGTAGAGAAAAGTCCAGAAAGTCACTTTTGATTTCTCACCCTTCTTATTTAATATTGCAGGTCCAGGATTTCAACCATGGGTCCATGAAAGCACTGTAGTGCAATGGTTCTCAGCCCTTTTGTCTCCAAGGCCTCATAGTGTCCAAAACAATATGTGAAGACCACCCAGTAGTGGGACAAAAATTCAGTCCTCTGTGGTAAAGTGAGAAATAAATAAATAAATAAATAAATAAATAAAAATTGAGCGAGAGCTCTAGTGCATTTTGAAAAAAAATTGGTGCATTTGAGTGAGAAATATGTTGTTACATGTTTTAGGCCTAAATTTGGATTGTTTGCAGCTTTTGGTCATCTTGCAGCCACCATGGAAGTTTGCTGAAGGCCCCTAGTGGGTCCTGGCCCCCTGGTTAAGAACCACTGCTGTAGGTGGTTTGTGGACTAATATAGAAAAATAAAAAAATCTTAAATGACTTTGAAAAGTCAAAAAAATGTTTTTGAAGTAAAACAAAATAAAATAAAAATCTATATAGTTGGCTCTATAGCTTTTTTTAATAAAAAGAAAAAACTTTTATCATTTCTGGTAATTTGGTTTATTCTATAGAGTGTAAAATCATCATTAAAACTACTGAAAATCTGTTTTCCTGTGATAGCAGTTGGAGAATAAAATTGTGTGAACAATCCAGGAAATGGCAAAGGATAAAAATAAGAAACTTGGTCAAAACTGGTTAAGCATAAATTAATTAGGGATGTGCAAAACTAAACATTTCATAATCGACTAGTTGGTCGGTTGTTTGAACGACTAGTCGGTGTTAAAGATCATAATGTATAATATAGGTTCCATTATGATCATGTAACCTCAATCAGATGCGTTTCAGAGGGATATATGGATGCTAAACGCAGCATTTCAACATGGTTACTAACGGTTATACAACAAATAAATAGGCTAAATAACTACAGCATTTTACTACAGTAAAAAAAAATAAGAAAGGCTTCCATTTAGAGCGGCACAAAACCACTTATGCGCATACTGAATGCAGTATGACCCGCTTCGATGCAAACAGAGATCTTAGGAGTCTCAAGATTATCCTTGCTGCGCACTCAAAAGCGCAAAACTGCGAGATAACGCGGGTACACATCTAGTTTATGACATCAAGTAGTTTAAACATATTTTACTGCAACTTTTTATTTAAGCAGTTTCAGACAGAATCGGCAAAATACTTTAATCTCTCCAAAGCACCTCAAACACAGGAGCATTATAATGGCAGAGGATTTAACGTCTGACAGTGTTCCTCTTGAAATGTATTGTTAAAGGGATAGTTCACCCAAAAATGGAAATTCTCTCATCATTTACTCACCCTCATGATATCCCAGATGTGTATGAATTTCTTTCTTCTGCAGAGCACAGATTAAGATTTTTAGAAGAATATTTCAGCTCTGTTGGTCCATAATGCAAGTGAATGGGAGCCAAATGATGATGCTCCAAAAAGCACGTAAAGGCAGCATAAAAGTAATCCATAAGACTCCAGTGGTTAAATCCATATCTTCTGAAGTGATATGATAAGTGTGGATGAGAAACAGATCAATACTTAAATCCATTTTTGCTGGAAATTCTTCTCCCTGCCCAGTAGAGGGCATATGCATGAAGAATGTGGATCACAAATACACAAGAAGAAGAATGTGAAAGTGAAAATGAAAGTGGAGATTGACTGAGCAGGGAGGAGAATAATGATTTAACCACTGGAGTCATATGGATAACTTTAATGCTGACCTATGTGATTTTTGGAGCTTCAAAATTTTGGCACCCATTTACTTGCAGTGTTTAGACCAAAAGAGCTGAGAACTTCTTCTAAAAATCTTCATTTGTGGTCTGCTGAAGAAAGAAAGTTATATTCATCCGGGATGGCATAAGAGTGAGTAAATGATGAGAGAATTTTCATTTTTGGGTGAACTATTCCTTTAATGCTGCATTTTGATGGCTGTAACAACAGCAGTGCATAAATGGACAAAACTTAAAGGGGACATATTATGCCCCTTTTTACACTATGTAATATAAGCCTCAGGTGTCCCCAGAATGTGTCTGTCAAGTTTCAGCTCAAAATGCCTCACAGACCATGGTAGAATAAATGGTCTATACCCCTGTTTTTGTAGCCCTGTTCCAAACAGGCTGTTTTAGTGTCTGTAGTTTTAAATGCAAAGGAGCTGCTGCTCCCCACACCCCTTTCTGGAAGTGGGCTGTGCCTTTCCTACTGGTGCCATGGATACCCCGGTGAAAACAAAATTATAAATAACACGAGAACACACTGTCAATCATCTTACTGTATTGTGCATAATAAAGGTCGAGATATGAAACATGAAAAACAGCTATAGCTGTCGAAAATACCATTATCGTTTCATAATCGTTTTTGAAATAATGACCGGTTTTATTACACAAAAATCTTCATTGCATGACCACATCCAGCCTTGTGTTGACCATCATTGATGAAGCAGTCCGAGCAAGCACAAGCTGCTCTAGCGAGGAGATAAATATGGCGGACAGGTTTTAATGAGGGCGGGTCTAAGCTGCTCGGACAGATCTCTTTGCCAGCCGCGGGTGGTACCTTTCCCCTTTTGACATCACAAGGGGGTTCAAACCTGAACGGCTCATTTGGAGACACTGTTTTTTATTGATGGTGAAAGGAAAGTAATGAGGGAATGTCTTTTACCATATTTTGTGGTTGTCTACACACACTGGGGACAAATAATTATGTTTAAAAAAAATTAAAAAGTGGATTTTGCATAAATACAGAGAGTTTTAATGTGCTGACTATTATTCAGTTTTAAGCACAGCAAGCTATCATCATGCAAAAATGCTCTCCAAGAAGTTGCGTCTCTCAATTAATTTGAGAAATAGGTCTCCCATTAAAACCACCACCACCAATGTTAGTAGTCGAACCCACTAATCGACTAATCAGTTGTTGGAAGCCTAGTAGATTAGTCGACCACCGTGGCACATCCACTAGATGTAATAATGTTTTCTAATGTTATTAATGAATTAATTATACAGTTATTATACAGTGTTGTACTGTGATTATATGCCTGTTATCATTAAAGTCAATCCTTTTATATTAGAGAGTTCCTAGGTTGGTTGACAGTCTAGGTAGGGGGTCCCTTGATTGGAAAAGGTTGACAAGCCCTGCCAAAAAAATAAAAATAATAATTCTTTCTCAAAAAACAGCTCCAATATCCTATGTACAGTAAGAATGAGCAGTGGAGCTGAAATCTTTGGCACCTGCAGCGCTGTTATTACCGCACTATAGCATTATTACATTATAAACACCCTGTTTGAATTAAATAAAGTACACTTTGCTTTTGACGAGTTTCTCTCTTCATCTCTCTCTCTCTCTCTCTCTCTCTCTCTCTCTCTCTTTTCTCTCTCTCTCTCTCTGTCTCTCTTAGCAAAACAGCTGTGCTGGCCTTACAATGCATTAAGTCTCTTGTTCCTTTTAGATAGTTAAATTGTGCATGAAATGTAGCTGGCGCGGGGAGCTCCAAAGCTGGACTGATTAGGCAACATCTGTTACATTGGGGAGAAATCCGCGTCTGTCCTAATTAGCTGTCTGACGGGGATACGGTGTGCCTGATGGCGCAGGGGGCTGCCACAGGTTCTTCTCCCCAATTCGGTCACCTGCCCGGCTGCCCCGGCCCTCCCTCCCCCTGCTATCACCACTCGTCAGACATAATTATGGAGAACGCTGACACAAAAGAGCAGAATAAAGGGGAACAAGCTATGCCCATCTGTACACATGCACATACAAACAGGCATGTATACACATGCTTACCCCTCAAACATGAGAACATGGGGACTGTGGGTACCATGTTGGCCCATCCTACCTCTTGCATCATTTCCTGGACATGAGTTGACTTTAGATCTTACAGCATTTAAATGAATAATGAATAGTGACTTTAGTCTGTTAAGCTCGAAAAAGTACAAAAATGAAACACCATACACCACAGTAAAAGTAATCAATAGGACTCATTCACTATATTCCAAGTCTTCTGAAGACATATGATCAATTTGTGTGATGAAAAGAATAAAATTTATGACGTTATTCACTCTGAAATCAAATAATTAATAAAGCGTTGAAATCAAATATTACAGCAAAATTAATAACAAAGAGAACCAATAAGATTATCATCATATCATTACCTATATATTGACATGACAGTATTTTAATTTTTGGGTGATCTATTCCTTTAAGCTTCAGGTCTGTTCCTCAAACAAAGCAATCATTTGACTTAAGAGGACTTGAAATATAGCACACAATTATGCTACTTTGGAATCAACTACTTTTACAATACTTTTATGGTGCTTTTTGTCCGTTTTGGAGCTTAACGTATGTGGTCAGTCACAGACCTGAAAGAAGATTCTTCAAAGTTGTATTCTGCCAAAAAAAATAAATAAATAAAAAACAATAACAGCATACAGGTTTGGAACGAAATGAAGGTGAGTAAATAATGACAGAATATCATTGAACGATTTCTTTAAGAACTAAATTGTACAAGTGTTCATCAACCTTGTCTACTGAAAATGGCATTACACCCCACTGTCAGGATAGTAGTTTCTGCCATTATTAATTAACTAAAACACACGAACATACCTCCTCCGATTGATGAATCTTGATTCTTACTGTAAATCTATATGTTTTAATCAAGGACCCTCTGTAGGCAGAATTTACTAACACAGGGAAAGCAGAGCACTAACCTCTACATACTACACCCACTGATAATCTTTGACTAGTGGATATAAGATTGGAAAAAAGAGTTGATGACGAGAACTGTTGTTCTGTAATTGTAGCACTGCCCACGCCTGCTTTTAAACTCACCATGACATGAGTCAAGACTTCCTACTTGGCTCACATAAGGGCCAAATCTCTAAACATAATTACAGCAAAGCTATTAGGGCCATCTTAGACATTTATGCTCTGTGCTGGCACTGTGCAGAATGTCAATAAAAACGCATTTGAAGCCTCAAGGTCCATGTCACAGAGCTGACACAAACATATGTATAAAGAAAGGCACATCTGCGTAAATACACAATTTATGTCACAGTATTTTTTAGATTCTCTCCTTAATCGTTTTAACAGGTTTTAAACTTTGGCTACACCGCTGTGTTGATGGACAGGCTGTTTCCATGGTGCTTCTGTGCACTGATTGACAGAGCATAATCAGTCCGTGGAGATAATTTAGAAATCTTACCTGGGCATGATGCTGCCATCTCTTGTATCTCATGTCAAATAATCTGATCTCCAATGACCAAAGTCTCTTTTTTAATAGCTCTTTTGATTAAGTTAAATGATTCTCAAGGGTTAACTGGCATGGAATCGTAATGCTCTTGCAATGGTAATAATAATTAGACATTACAAAGAAAATAGAAAGAAAACCCCCTAACTGGAATGTTTGTGGCTAATATTTGTAACCTTTGTTTAAAGTTCAATTCTTTTGTGTCTCTGTTAATGAGAAGGCTAAAGCTTGATTACTATTACTGTATGCCCCTGTTGCAGTGTAACTACCTGCAGCCATACACTACCGGTCAAAAGTTTTGAAACACTTGACTGAAATGTTTCTCATGATCTTGAAAATGTTTTGATCTGAAGGCGTATGCTTAAATGTTTGAAATTAGTTGTGTAGACAAAAATATTATTGTGCCACTATATTAATTTATTTCATTATAAAACAAAAATTTAATAAAAAAAAAAAAAAAAATGTTTTTGAGATTGCTGACTTGGACCAAATAATAAAGAAAAGCAGCCAATAAGTACCGAACATAGATGGGAACTCCTTCAATACTGTTTAAAATGCATCCCAGGGTGATACCTCAAGAAGTTGGTTGAGAAAATGTCAGGAGTACATTTCTGCAAATTCTAGGCAAAGGGTTACTACTTTGAAGATGCTAAAATATAACATAGTTTTGATTTATTTTGGATTTTGTTTAGTCACAACATAATTCCCATAGTTCCATTTATGTTATTCCATAGTTTTGATGACTTTACCATTATTCTAAAATGTGGAAAAAAAAAGATTTTTTTTATTTTTATTATTATAATAAATAATGAGTAAGTGTTTCAAAACTTTTGACCGGCAGTGTAAACACATGTAAAATGACTCATAATATGGAACTAATTTCTTAAAAATATGAAATCATATGCTTTTATCATATGCTCATATGCTGATCAATCAATTCTTCCAATGATATGCTACACCGTATTAATACTTCAGAATAGCAGCTCACACTGTGTCACTGCTGTGATCTCCATAATTCTACAAAGTTTGGTGGCAATTCTGAAATCCTTATTCTGAAAGCCAAGAACATAAGTTCTTAAGAGTCGAGCATTTGTCTCGAAAGTTTGGTAGAAATGTATAGCCACAAATGTGAGAAAAGGCAGGTGAAAGTGTCCATGCATGAACAATTATGTTGGCTAATTTTGCAGTGAAAGAAAACACTAAACTGTCAGTTGGAAAGACAGAATGGAAGAAACAGAAAGAAATATACTGTGAGTGGCAGAGAATGACAGCCAGCGACGAGTAGAATGTCACAGCAATTGTGGGCCCATCAGAGCAGGCTGCATGATGGGTGATTGCCTCATGTGTTTCTCGCGAGTCCATCGCAGAGGACACGGCGCTCGCTCGTCTGTCCCTGGCCCAAGCCTCCGCCACTGCCTCAGACGTTGACATTTAAAATGTTGCTTCCTAACCACTTATGCTAATTGTTGTAATTTTCCTGATGAAGCGCCGTCCTGATACCTTGATGCAGCCAAGATAGTTTTACATTTTCTCTGTGTGTGCTGCTCGTCCATTTGGTCCATGTAGTGTCAGCTTGGAGTGCTACTGAAAGCCGGCAAAATTGCAAGCAAATTGCATCAGATTGCCAACATTGTGAAAAGGTAAATTGCTTGCAAATCTATTTAAACCACTGGCCTATTTTCATCAGCCACAGTACTTGGTATTCATGATTGCTTAATTGGTGACCTTTTCTATTGTGTAGTGCTTTATGGTGTAATGGAAAGCGATCTTTACCAAACCAATTATGCCTTTTTTTCTCGCCCCACACCCATACATTATAGCTGTGATTGCGATGGCTAGTCCTTTGTAAATGAACTTTCAGATTCCAATTATTTCTTTATATAACTGATGGAGGATAAAGAGTCATTTGTTTGCTATGATGTTGCATTTGAAAGCTCTTTGAGGCTGAGACTGTCAAAGCAAATGGAGGCGCAGAAGCCACAAAGTCATGCCCTGCTTTTGACTGACCCCTCATTTACTGCTGCTTTTCTGTGCCGGAGACCAATTAAGGACTCAGCTGGTGAAATATTTTGTCAGATTCTTGAAAACAAGTATATTAACTCTGGATCCAAATGAATGTTTTATCTATAGTAATGTGTGCGTTTTAGTCTATTCTCAGAATACTGACATTATATTGACAGTTTTTGTCTCATATTTATGTATGTTGTTAGAAGCACTTACTGTAAATGAAGACCCCTTATTATTCAGATTTTTAAAAAGTGCAAAAATTACGGTTGTACCAAAAGGTTGGAAAGATACATTGCGGTAAGTACATTTATATTTTCTGAATTTCACACATTAAAGACATTAATCTAATGTATTTTTGCTGATGCCATGGTTTGGTGTGAACTGATGAAAGATGCCACTCATTCAGCCCCACTAAGACGCTGTCCAATCAAGCCCAGAATGCACTCCTCAAACAAAGAGATTAGATACATTTCTTTAAAATCTAATCTGTATTGAACAGAAAATATAGACATAATCCAATACACTGTCAGATACAGTGTTGGGTGTATCTGATTACAAAGTAATTGTGGTTACAGCAATCTAATTACTTTTAAGTAAAAAAGTAGTGTAAAAATTACATTTTAAATTATTGTAATCAGATTACAATATTAGATTACTTGAATTGAATTACTTTCAATTCAAGTAATTACTTTTAAGTACATATGCATAGTAAAGTAATATGTATATTACATTTCAAATATGAATTTATATGTACATCTGTTAGCGTTTCTGTGACAGCTGAAGGGTGTGTGACAATGAATGAGGAAATATAGACATTTTGAATGAGTGGAAAACTAAACACTTTTCTGAAAAATGATTTAGAATGTAGCATAAAAGCAAAATAAGTAGTAATGTAATTACATTAACTACAAGTAATCTGATACAATTGTTAGAAAAGTATTTAGTAATTGTTAGTGGATTACTTATTTTGAGTAATTTACCCAACACTGATCTTGAATGATGTGTATTCATAAAGTTATTTTTGTTGATGTTACAGACAGGTGAAGCTGAGCTGGGCTTCCTTGAAAACAACAAATAGTAAAGGAAAGAGATGAGCTCTTCAATAACTATGCTGCAATGGCATGAACAGAATGTAGTGTATGTGTATGTGTGAGTTTGTGTGATTGATAGAGGGGCTGGCTGTGCACGTGTTTGTCTGTAGGCTGAACCCCAGAGCAACAGATTCCTTTGCTCAGATTAGCTAATTTTGATTTGTTTTCAGGCAGGGTGTGTGTGTATGTGGGTGTGTGTCTGGGCTTCAGGGCCTAGATTGTAAATTTAGCCTGCTGCAGGCCAGAAGCTGATTGATCTCTCAGTGTAAAATCGATAACAAGACACTGTCATCTTTGTAACGAATGAGCCACTCTAAGGAGATAGATTAAGATTCTACAGATCACACCGTGCTTCTCTTTCATCAATCCAGCCCTGCCCGGGTTCGAGTAGTGGAACCTGCAGCCGGTTTGAATCTCTCCTCCTCTGCTGTATTAGTCCAGACCTTAGTGCTGTCTGCAAAGGCCTCTTCATTATACCGTGTATAGTTCATCTGTATCAACCGACATGGTTAAATCAAATATTTGCCCCTTTACCCTCTTGTGTCTAATCCCACTTGATTGATTTCTTTTATCATTTGCTGAAATACATCACACCGAGGTGTTGATGAAATCAAAAATTGAGGGCTATTGTCTTTCCCGCACGTACTTTATCAGAAGTAATGTAACGAGCATTCTCATTTGTCTCCAGTTGTTACAAGGAATAAAGTCAGTGGTGCTTTTCGGCCGTCGGCAAGCCTGAGATTAGGAGACGATTAATATAGTGCCTCTCGTCTCTCTCCTCTTCCTCTCTCTGTCTGCTCTGTCGCCTCTTGTATCGCCACGCTCCCTCTAGGGCCTGGGGCCTCTGCTTAACCTTCGCCGGCTCATCTATTATATTATAGTACACCACGCGAGACGCGAGCTAAACGTGCTCGTCATGCCTCCACTGGATTGATGGTGGGAGAAAAACATTGCATAATCTCAACTTTTTCTAGCCCATTTTTCACCTCCTGCCTCTGCTGGTTCTTCTGATGTGGACTCATCTTTGGAGAGGAGAAGAGAGCGGGTGTGCTTGTATGGGTGTGTGTAACCTTCATTTATCAAATATGAATTTAAGAATGTTTATGTGATATGCTGTATGCATGCATGTGAAAATCGCTTTGCTATTTCACATGGATCCCTTCTTTGATACACTGTAAAAAGAGGTAAACTGCAATTGTTAGCTTCCTTAAAGGGATAGTTCACCCAAAAATGAAAATTCTCTCATCATTTACTCACCCTAATGTCATCCCAGATGTGTATGACTTTCTTTCTTCTGCCGAACAGAAACCAAGATTTTTTTGTAGAATATTTTAGCTCTGTCTGTCCATACAATGCAAGTGAATGGGTACCAAAATTTTGAAGCTCCAAAAGGACATAAAGGCAGCATGAAAATAATCCACACGACTCCAGTGGTTAAATCCAAATCTTCAGAAGCGATATAATAAGTGTGGGTGAGAAACATATCAATATTTAAGTCCTTTTTTACCACCAATCTCCACTTTCACATTCTTCTTCTTTTGTTTTTGGTGATTCACATTTTTCGTGCATATCGCCACCTACTGGGCAGGGAGGTGAATTTATCTTAAAAACTGACTTAAATACTGATCTGTTTCTCACCCACACTTATCATATCGCTTCTGAAGACATAGATTTAACAACTGGAGTTGTGAGGATAAACTGGAGTTGTGTTGTCTTATGGATTATTTTTATGCAGCCTTTATGAACATTTTGGAGTTTGAACATTTTGGTACCATTCACTTGCATTGTGAGGACCTACAAAGCTGAGATCTTCTTCTAAATATCCACGTTTGTGTTGAGTAAATGATGAGAGATTTTTCATTTTTGGGATGAACTATCCCTTTAAGGAGCTTCTACCTGCTCTAAGCCTTAAAATTCGTTTGGTTGGTTTAGCCTAATGTATTCAGGTTGATTTATTGATGCTAAATAGCCTAATATTTGTGACTTAAATCAAACCAGTTAATTAAAATGTGACCACCTGAAGCACATTTTTAAAAGGGATTAGGCAACTGTGTGATTTTTTTGGGTCACACTTTGGGTAAATAAATTACTTGAATTATTTGATTATTTGAATTGATTCAAATAAATATTTGAGCAACAATATGCAGAATTATTTTTACACTATAGAGTACAAGTTTTTTTATATATATATTATTATCAAACTTTATCAAACACTTTTTAATAGGTTTGCAATGAAGAATGTTCAAAGGGGCTCACTGTGACTGAACCAATAACAATAGAGATTCATTTGTTTATAGAATACTTGATTTGTTATAAAATGCCAATTGTGATAGGAATTAACAGGAAAATGTGCACCTTCTTCTGAAGTGGTAGTTTTGAAAAAGCATTGTATTAATTGGTTACTTAAAAAAAAAAAAAAAAAAAAAAAAGCATCTTGCTGTCTAAAAGTATTAAGTATTATGAATAAGTTGACAAATTTAGCCATATAACTATTGTTCCTATACTGTATATACTCTATATCACTAATTACTTTAATTTGATATATTTTTTGAGGAACAGATTTTTCTCAGGGCTGTTTTGTTTACTAATCTTGGCACGTAGAGAGCAGATTGAACCCCCTGAGAAGCAGCTCTCCAGACAGTCACATTGCAAGTGACTCTTGTTATGCATTGAATCTTGAGAGTTTCAGAAATACGCATACATTCTTCAGGGCAGCTTGACAACAGGACCAATGCCAACTATTGATCTACATAAGTAATGGTGTTTTATTCAGAAAACACACAGCCTTATCTAAATCCAATTTTCAAATATAAATAATAATGTCTACAAATTTGCAGATTGACTGAGCCTGGAAATATATATATATATATATATATAAATAATAATAATAAAAATAAAGATCCTTGTTGAAAGTATCTGTATGACAACTTTCATGTTATCATACTTTTGAGATTGAATCCCCAATGAGTGCAGATCAAATAGAAATGCAACTCCCACTTGCACTCACGTATAATCCTGTTACAATCAGTACTTGTGCTCAGCAGATTATATATGACCATCACCAGCACGTGTTCAGTTAATCACAAGGACAAGGCCCCTTAAGAATTTGTGGAGAGAAAGAGAGAACGAGAGCTGTTGTGTGTAATACTTGTTTAATTCCCATTGGGTGCGCTTCTTATCAAACTAAATAGTGTGGGGGTTCTGTCAGGATTGAAGCCCATCCCTTTGGACTGGGCAGCATGTGTAAAATTGACCAACAAGAGAGTCGGGGTGGTGGTGGATGGAGATAGACGCGCCACACAGCACTGCACGCCCCTGTCACATCACTCCCCCTCTTCCAGTGCGGTTGTGCTCCCACCCCGGGGTCAGCTGTCCCAGAACGCCGGCTATAAGGACTGGCACAGGGAGACAGGGGCCCACTACATCACCTCCAGCTGGGAGACTTATTACTGCCACCCCTCCTCACCTGGCCCAGCCATTTATAACATCATCAGCCTATTAAATATTCATGAGGGTAAGAACAGGAGGGAGGGGGATTGGCTGGTGGGGAAAGGAGGGGTGGGATAAAGGGGGTTGAATTCTGCAGGTGGCTGTAAGGTCTGTAATTGGTGCCTATTTGCCTCAGCAGCATAAAATTGTTTTCATTATGTGTTCACACACAGGCAAGATCCTGGGCCCTGCGTAAGCTTCCCACAGGGACCGGAGAGAAAGAGAGAGTGAGAGAGATTGCACTTAAACAAGGTCCTAGCTTGCAAAATGAGAGAAATGGGACAGGAAGAGGGGTTTATAGAGGGAAAAAAGAGAGTGGGGGAAGAAATCAAGATGGGGAGGCTAATAATTAACTAGCTGTGTTTGAACAAAAGCAGACAAATCAAAACAAAAAAAAATGGGATGAAGAGAGAAAGAGGAAGTATAAGAGAAAGACAGAAATTGAGTGAGATTTATCAACAACAAAAAAGTAAACCTAGAGGCAAAGGGGGGACATTACCCCTCACCCTTGTGGCCCTTGAGAACATCCATAGTCATCGGGGGAGCAGTTGGTTAGGAGGGGAGGGGATGCAGGGGGGAGAGAAATCAAGAGAGAAAGAGCGAGAAAGAGAAAAAAGTTTCCACCTGACTGGAGTTCCCATGGTTTGCCATGCATGAGGGTAAGCAGGTTTTTGCAATAAACTCGGCCTTTTGTCCCCCTAGAAAGGCCAGTCAGGTCCCTCCATTTGGATTCAAGAGTTTCTCTTTCTCTGCTCTCTGTGCTGAACTAATCACCACCGTACTTTGTTTAATTGCAACCAAAGGGAGAGATGCGTTCAAGAAGTCATTCTGATCCCACACACCCCCCTCTAGTCCATTTCCTACCCCCACCAACCTCTCTCTCCTCTTTTTCCTTTTTATTACGTATTGCAAAAACAAAACAAAAAAAACAGGGCTGCAGATTGAATGTGGTTTTGGTTGAGGAGGTGGAGTAGATAAGCTCTGGAGGTGATTGCTTACAGCGTGCAGAAATACTTCCCGCCTGTTGTGGGTATGTATCAGCGACCAGAGAGAATCTAACAGGTCTCACTGGGGGCCGTTGAGTGTGTGTGTGTGTGTGTGTGTGTGTGTGTGTGTGTGTGTGTGTCAGGGTTAATGAATGGCACAGAAAGGACAGCTAATAGTGTGGACTAGAGTGGCGAGTGGCCGGTAAGCCTGTTGGGCAGGAAGCTCACCATAATCAGGTGCATGTCAAAGCCACTATAATGGACTCAAATTCAATGCTCCTCATTTTAAAATGGACATTCAGAGAGTGAAGGTGCAGGGTTTGTGTGCAATGACTCTGGGGTCAGTTGCTTTGTGTTGTGTGTGTGTGTGTGTGTGTGTGTGTGTGTGTGTGTGTGTGTAGGATGGGGGTGTAGGGAGTGTTAGGATTTATGAGACAGGACCACTACTTTAACACACACACACTTAAGCTGGCTCTACACTAGCTGATTTTTCCAATGATTTTCAGGTGTTAGCTTCTTTTAACATAACCAGGTAGAGGGATACAGAGCACCCATTAGTACCTCTCAGCAGGAGGTGTTAATCACTTGACCGTCGAGACTCACTGCTGAGTTAATGGCTTCAAGCACTGAAAAGACACAAATATTTTATTTGAAAAATCATTCTGTCACTGAGAAGAACTCACAAGATGACAAGCTTTAAATTTAAAAAAACTCAGCTGCATATCATCACAAATGCTGATTAAAATCCATAGTGATTCTGTCATTCTGCAGAAATAATTTAAAAAAGCAACTAATGATGGATAAAAATAACCTTGATGGACATTTTACAGTTTTGGTGCATTTTAAAATATAATCTTGTGAAAGCCAACCGAACCATGAAGAAAATGCAACACTGTAACTATTTTAGCCCCTATTTCAGAACAATCAAGCAAGCTTAAGATCTGAAAACACCCCAAATCACTCTTTTTACTCATGTTGTTATTTTGTCAGAGATAGTTACGGAGAGTCGTTATGTGTGTCGCCCCTCCACGATTTTTAATCGGAAAGTGTGTCATACCCAGAGGTGGGTAGAAGTAAAAGTGCTAACATAAATAATTATTTGAGTAAGAGTAAGAAAGCATCCAATCTCGTTACTTTCACAAATGACATAATGGATGTTAACTCCCTACATTCCATGACATAATACACATTTAACATGTATTACAGAATTATTATTATTATTAATGGAAATTCTGTCATCATTCACCATTACGTTGTTCCAAACCCATATGACTTTCTTTTTGCCTTGCAACAAAATAAGGAGATTTTGACAGAATATTAGCCTTGGTCAGCATTTACTTTCAGTGAATGTGTTTTATATATATATATATATATATATATATATATATATATATATATTTGATAGTGAATGGTGACTGAGACTGTCAGTATCTAACATTCTGTCTAACATATTTTGTGTTCCACAGAATACAAAGGCTCACATGGGTTTGGAACAACTTGAGGGTAGGGAAATGATGACGGAATATTAAATTTATGTCTGAGCTATCACTTTAAAGAGATAGTTCACCCAAAAATTAAAATTCTCTCATCATTTACTCACCCTCATGCCTTCCCAGATGTGTATGACTTTCTTTCTTCTACAGAACACAAATTATGATTTTTAGAAGAATATTTCAGCTCTGTAGGTCAGTACAATGCAAGTGAATGGGTGCCAAAATCTTGATGCTCCAAAAAGCACATGAAGTAATCATAAAAGTAATCCATATGACTCCAGTAGTTAAATCCATTTCTTCAGAAGTGATATGATAGGTGTGGGTGAGAAACAGCTACATTTTTAAGTCATTTTTTGCTAGAAGTTCTTCTCCCAGCGCAGCAGGGGGCATTTGCATGGAGAATGTGAATCACCAAAAACAAAAGTAGAAGAATGTGAAAGTGATCTGTGGCTGTGTCTCATTTGGAAGGATGCATCCTCCGGAGGTCGCATTTCTCGGCTGTATACATCATCGAGGCTCGTTTCATAAAAGCGAGTAGGACACTTCGAATGCAGCCTTCGAATTCGACCTTCTTTCACAGGAATTCAGAGGATGCATGAAGTGTATCCTTCGTGGGCACTCAAAACCCTCAATTCTTTGCTTCAACGGAAATGTCTAAAAAAAATAATGCCAATTTGCCCTTAAATATGATGTTCAAATGCAAGTAATGTTAATTCCCAAGTTGAAGTACCTCAGTAGATGGGTGCAGAGTATATCATATGTATTATTATATTAATATATATAATTAAAAGAAAGTATTAGACTAAAAGTACACCTGTAAAAATCTATTTTCTTTTCTCTTTACGTCTTTCTAACTCTCCTAAAATATACCTCATACATTCCCTTCTAAAGGGACTTTGTTACCGTCTCACTCGAATCGCTCGCGCTTGACATGCTGTCATAGCAACCATGTTACATTCCATTTCCGTTTGTCCTACAAAGGCTGTCTCGTTTAAATGAGATTTGTTTAAAGGAGGACACTCGGTATACTGCAGCCTTCAAAGGACGCGTCCTACCTAGTATACAGCCTTCGAAACGAGACACAGCCTGTTTCTCATCCACACTAGGGGTGTAATGGTTCAAATTTATCACGGTTTGGTTTGTATCACGGTTTAAGGGTCACGGTTTTGGTACGGTTCGGTATTTGCTTTGTTCAGAAAAAAAATATTACTGCCAGATCCAAAGAATACTCTATTTGGTAAACACTTCAACAGGTTTGCCCTTAAATAACAATCATTGTTTTACAACAGTAACCATAATTTAACCATGGCATTTGTAGTAAAATCATAGTAACCACAATATAAACATTGTTACTGTCATGGTTACAATATATAGTAAAATCATGGTTACTATATAGAAACTACAGTATTACTGTTATAAAACCACGGCTTATTGTATCAAAACCATGATTTCTGCAAAGAAAACTATGGTGACAGCAGTCATGATTACTACAATATTACTATAGTAAAACCATGGTTAATTTTCATCATGGTCCTTAACTAAAGAAAAACCTTTTCTCTAATTACTAAATCAACCTTTTAACTTAATACCTGCACTAATACGCTACATGCATCAACATAAAGAGCACTTCAGATTCATCTCAACATATATTCAATATTCTGAAGCTATAAATCACTATAAAAGGATGCATACAAAAAATGCATACGAGAAGGGATGTTGTGATAATGCTGCTCAAGTATTTTAATAAAACGTGAATTTTAACAGAACTGTGATGTCATCAATTTGACCCACGTGAAACACAGGCAGACCGTATCCATCTACAGATCCATTCAGGTGCATTAGCGGAGGTTGTAACTGTGCCTGTCTGTTTGATGCTTTGTTTTCTTGCCCAAAACTTGTGCTCCAGATGCATCGTCAAACTTGAGGTGAACCGACCGTGGTGCCAATGCTTCCCGAACCATGGGTGGCAAACCATACGGTTCATTGTTTTTACCAAGAACCGTTACACTCCTAATCCACACCTGTCACATCGCTGCTGAAGATATTGATTTAACCATTGGAGTTTTATGGATTTCTTTTATGCTGACTTATGTGATTTTGAACTTTAAAATGTTGGCACCCATTCACTTGCATTATATGGACCAAAAGAGCTGAAATATTCTTCTAAAAATCTTCATTTGAGTTCAGCAGATGAAAGAAAGTCATACACATAGGGGTGAGTAAATGATGAGAGAATTTTCATTTTTGGGTGAACTATCCCTTTAAGGGCTCTTGTCAGATCTTGATGAATTTAAGAAGAGAGAAGAGAGGTTTGGAAACATTTCTAGTAATCATTACGGTGAAAAGATGAACAATGTCCCACAGGGACATTATATATAATGCTGAAATATAAACCAAAGCAAGATCATGCTTTATTAATGCCTACTTTTGCTATTTTATAGCTTTTAGTTCTTAGTTCAGTGTAGTTACAGTTTTCAGTGTAGAAAGAATTTAGATCATTAGTTCTGTACAGCAGAACCGCCGCTCCCTAAACGCAGAGTATGCAGCCTGCGTAGGGCACTAACCCCGGTCGCGGAACACTGTCTTCGCCATACAATCACCTCGCATCCGCACATCTCTCACACGCGCACCTTGCTATGCACGTGCAGAAATGCTGTCTGTTCGAGCTCCAGCTGTCAATCACGCAAACAGCAGAGCAAAAGGCATTTACACTGAACTTGGATGTTTACATAGATTTATACAGTTAATAAGCCCGAACTAGCTGCGATAGCTGTGCGGGGTAAATGCATAAATATTGCTTATGATATGCAGGATGCAGGACAAAGCACACTGATATATTGCTGCAGATTTAAAAACGTACACTTAAAAACTGATGTCATAAGAGCCCAGTTACAGAATCTCCCTGAAATTGACCATCACATTACACAGAAAAGCCCGCGTTAGCATTAGAGCCACAACTTACTTCAGCGTGCTGCCTTAAGTTGGAGCTGCAGTTTTAATCTTGAAATATCCGCTTGTCTTGGTGTTAAATGAAGGCACTGCATGACGAAAAGTCTTTTTCACTGTGCAGAGCGAATAAAGTGTTTCACTTTGTTTGAAGAGCATGATGCAGCAGCAGTGATGGACTCGGCTTGAGTGACAGTCTGTGACAGTGAGCGCAGCTGAACTTCCGCTGTCGTAAAAGTCCCATTCAGTAATCTCTTAATAAATTACACATTAATTAAAATTAAACCCAGTAATGTAACGACAGGAACGCTGTCCATTATAACGAAGTAATAGCACATTTTTTTCATTAGGAATTTACTTGAGTGAGAGTAAAAAGTACCCACTTTTAAAACTACTCTAAAAGTAAAAAATTTTCCAAAATGTTACTCAAGTAAATGTAACGGAATAAATGTAGTACATTACTACCAACCTATGGTCATACCTCTGACTGAAGAGAGTGAGATCTCAGCAAAACGGCCAAAACGAGTTGTTTTGAGTCTGCTAGTGTAGAGCCAGCTTTACATATTCCATCCCAGTGCATAAAGAAACCCAATTGTGCTATGTTGGGCTGGGTTTTCATTTCCATTTGATCCACAATAAAAACTTTTCCTCTCTCTGAGGAAGTGAGCACACCTGAACCAAACAAAAACTCAAAACAACATTTGAACATTTACCAAGTATTATAAATCACAGACATCAGAACAGGCATTAGAATAAATTATAATACTACAAATGTCATGTCTTGGATGGAGATCAAATGGTCACATTTTACCATAAGGTTGTATTTGTTTACATTCCTTAACTGCATTAGTTAACATGAACTAACAATGAACAATACTTTAACAGCACTTTTTAATCTTGGTTCATTTGAAATTTAACACATACTAATACATTTTTCATATTAAAAATAGGATTTGTTAACATTCGTTAATGCATTATGAACTTAAATTAATCAATAGTTAAAAATTGTCTTTTTACAAATCAACATGGTAACACTTTACAGTTAGGTTCCATCTGTTAACAACATTAGTTAAAATGAACTAACAATAAACAATACTTTTACAGCATTTATTAATCCTGGTTAATGTTAATTTCAGCATATACTAATACATTGTCTAAATCAAAAGTTGTACATGTTAACATTAGTTAGTGCATTATAAACTAACATGAACTGATAATGAACAATTGTACACTCACTGAGCACAATGCCACTGTCGAAATCACTGAGATCAAATTTTTTTCGCATTCTGATGGTTGATGTGAACATTAACTGAAGCTCCTGACATGTATCTGCATGATTTTATACATTGCACTGCTGCCACAGTGCAATGATTAGATGGATTGGCTGATTAGATAACTGCATGAATAAGCAGGTGTACAGGTTATCCTAATAAAGTTCTCGAATGGAACCTTGTTGTAAAGTGTTGCCATTAACATCTACCAACATTAATAAATGCTGTTTAAAAATATTGTTCATGGTTAGTTAATGATACCTCATGCATTTATTAATGTTAACAAACAGAACTTTATTGTGAAGTGTTGTTACGAGCAAGCACAATATGTATTCATTTATAATTAAATAATATCAAAATATCTCTGTCTTTTGGAGCATGCGCAAAATGGTGAGCCCAATTGCGCCCCGATTAACGTGTATACATGCTGGATGAAGCCAAGCTGCATTATCTAGGTCTCATAGTCTGAATAAAGTGTTTACATAAGGTTTTAAAAAGACTAATTATTGTTTTAGTGCGACTGAAATCAAACTTTTAAAGCGCATGTAAACGTGCTGATTGTTGTCCAAGTAAATATCAGCACTGTTGAAATGCCACTTGTCCAATCAGATTAGAGGACCAGAACTAACTGTTGTATAATTCTGTGTAAAGTATCTTAAGTTGGCATTACCCCTCGTGACATAACTCTGGTGTCATGACTTAACATCGACCAGCACAGCAGGAGCCTACCACGCAAGCCTGTTTTTGGATTTGTGGTTAGTTCTGCTGGGGAATAACCCTCCTCATCAACCCAGCATGAAGGAGACCTTTGCCGGGCGAGGTGCTCAAATCCTGTCTCACTTAAAGACTCTCCAAGTGACCCTGGGACACTCATTTAACCCCTCACTGTGCCAGCAACCTTACTAACACAGGGGACTTCATCGCTTGATGCACTTTTGGGGTCCCACCCAGACCAATTCATTGACAAGAGCTGAAATATCTGAGCCTGCTGGGAAATCCCTCATGATTGAGGGTCTCTTTGGAATGGCAAAAAAGGGTTAGATAGCTGTGGCTTGTATATGTGTCAGGGGAATTCTGAGTTAAAGGGATAGTTCATCTAAAAATAGAAAAAGTCTGTCATCATTTACTCACCTGTTGTTCAAAACCTGTATGACTTTCTTTCTTCAGTGGAAATCGAAAGGAGATGTTAGGCAGAATAACAGTCTCAGTTACCATGCACATTTATTGTATGGAAAAATATGCAATTAAAGTGAATGGTGATTAACATAATGGCTTACATTTTCTTTTGTTTTCCATGGGAGAAAGTCATACAAGTTTGGATGAGCTTGATTAAATGATGACAGAATTTTCACATTTGGGCAAACTATCCCTTAATGATATCCCTTACTTGTTCTCTAAAATGGAATTACAATTTTTTGCATATCTTCAAATTATGCTGAAGTCAGCACAAATCAAATTGGAAAATAGAAAGAAATCTTCAAAAATGATCTGTTGCGCATGAATGTTACAGTACCTGCAGTTCAAAAACTCTTTTGAAATGTTAGAACGTGATTCTAGATAAGATTTGAAACATTTCCTCTCATTGTTGAGAGGTTTTTAAAAACAAGGGATTAATGGGACACAATTGCTATTCATGATGCTCTCTCTCTCTTAAGAGATGGGGGGATTTTGCTGTCTCTCTAAAGAGATAGGGGGATTTTGTATTGTGTGGGCAATTGGGCTGTCCCTCCCTCGCTCTCTTGACTTCTGTGGGGGCTGCCTGGAGGTCGGAATGGGCCAATGAGGGCCCTCCGCCGACCTGTGAAATACTGCATTCTGGTCCCATCACTCTCTCTCTCTGCCTCAAAGACTGTTTAAATGGTTGTGGTTTATTATTGCCCGCTGAGGGCTAAAGTGATCCTCTGTCAGGCCTGTGGGAGAGGGGGGGCCCCCAAACCTGGCTTTCTCTGCAGACCCTTTTGCTGGACAGCTGTTCAGGCATTGCCTGACTTTTCATATGGATATGTATGTTAATGGAAGGCAATGGAGTGAGGATGAAGAGGAGGCAGCGTTAGAGCCCTCACTCTCTTCAGCACGCCTCCAAAAGCTCCACAAAAGGAGCAGTAAAAGGGGGCCGCGCCGTTGAAGCTCCCACTTTTTGTGGGCCTGAATAAGTTCTGCGAAAGCAATGAAAGTGATCTTTAGCCGCAAGACAGGGGAAGTCTGCCCACGGGATCCGGCGAGCTCATTAGCACAAAAACGTCTAGCGCGGACAGATAATTGACTGAGGCAGATTCAACTATCACTCCCCCAGAGTCTGTCACAACAGTTTTCTTAGTGCAGCACACACACAGTACACCCCATGCCCACCCCTCCAACTTCAATGACATGATACAAACACATCCCATCACATTCTATTAACAGTTTGCACTCTTTCCTCCCGTCACTTGCTGCTTTTCCTCCCACATCCTGATCTGAGTGCTTCGTCACTGCGGGTATTTTACCCTGTGGTGTTTCCCTCAGCCAGAGACAGTTAATGTTGGTGGATTAAGATGAAACCATAGCTGCTAGTACATAAGCTTCTTGCTGACAGAAGATAATTGTTAACATGTCATAATTTGGAACACCAGCATCTGACTGGATCTGTTCTGCTTATGGACCTCTTTATAAAATGAACAGGACAAGATATGTTCAGAGGCCCCATGAACTATTTGGGCTCTGTCTGAATGTCATATAACTTTTAGCAAACAAATAATGCCAGACCATTTCTCAAAACTAACATCCCTTTTTTTTCCGATTACTTTTAACCAGCTCTCAAGGTGATTCTAATGGGTATATGAAGTCATTTCCCCTCAAGTTCACACACAGTGTAACCACACAGGTGTAGTTCATCACATTAAATATGCACATTCCTCAAGTTTGACAATAAAAAAATGTCCAGATATGTCTTATTTTTTAACACTATATCTATTGTTTTATCATTTGAAACCCAACAAACTTCTTATTGTGAAATGTTTAGCTTGAGAGATGTGCCTGCTCTATCTTTCTTAAAAATAAATTTGACTTGGTTTGAAATTTGTTACACATATACAGTAAAGACATTTATGCATTTTTAAGTTTCCAAATACTTTTTTGTGGCCATACTGTATGTTTAAAAAATAAATAAATAAATAAATAAATATATATATATATATATATATTCTAAAATACTCACTTGTTCATTTTGTCTGTCACATTGATGTTTCACAGAATGTGACTCACTTGTGGTTGCATTATCATAGTCCTTCTCCCAGAATTGGGTAATTGTTATTAAAAAACAAAAAGTGGCTACATTTTCTGTCTAATAATTTTCTAAAAGTGCTGAGAGGTTGTTTTTTTGTTTTTTGTTTTTTTGTTCTGGTGAGCACAAATGACTGTGGCACACATGTTCACCCCCAGCAGAGGCCTCTGCCTGTGCTCATCATAATGGCAGTCTAAATGCTTCGAGGTTAAATTGACTGGAAAATGCTATTTTAATTTTCATGTTAACTGAAATGGAGCAATTGTTAATATATTCACAAGGCAAAAGTACCAAAATGGGATTTTGATTTCTATCGAAATCAGAATGGATCTAGATGGCAACTAACAATCAGTAGGTTTTATCAGTTTTATTTTTCCATAGATTCTAATTAAAATCTTAGCAGTACCCAGCTGTTGAGGTGACTGCACTATATACAAAGCATTTTTGCTCACACATTCCACAATTCTGAAAAAGTTAAATTAAATTTAAATTATTATTTTATGCCAGAAACTGGAAACATTTGGAAACGAGTGATGCATTTGTGATCTTTTTAGCTCCGATAAAGGCTTTTGATAACAGAAAAACACCTTTTAATACATTTAATCAAATTCAATTGACAAAAGTCCCTAAAAGGAATTACGAGATACGGACAGTGGGGGGTGAATCCCCATCCAACAATCACACTGCATTTGCAAGAGAGAGAAAAAGAATTTTGTCAAGCAGCTAACAGGCCTATTCTCCACGGCAGCCACCTTCCTTCATGGGCAACTATAGAAATTAGCCCTAGCCTTCTCTGCGCTCTCACACTTGGCTACACACGCTTGCATGGACACAAGGAAAAGTAGAAGAAAAAAAAAACTCTTTTCTTTCTGTCAGCATTCCTGGCCAACAATGGCTAGATTAGGCAACGTGAGGGCCCCTCTTAGGGGGGGCGTATTGAGCGGCCAATGGCCCTGGCAGGAACAGCTGGTGGGGGTTAATGGCGACTGAACTCCGCAGTCGGGACCCTTTCTCTATTATGTGGGCCACTCATGGGAAGGGAAGGGGGCTGCTGACAGATTCTGGGTTGTGAGGGACCCTCTGTACAGTGTGCAGGGGTCATCCAAGTGGTGTATGTGTGTGGTATGCTACTACTGGTAAGCCACAGATAGGAAAGTGCACACTGGAGGAACCGACAAAGAGTTTCCAGGGCACATTAGCATTAGTTTAGATTCAGCATTAGGACATGAAGGAGGGGAATCAGTGTATATAAGTAGAAAGAAAAAGAAAGGAAGGAGTTCCCTGTGAAAAGAGAAAGACCCAGAGAAAAGTTGGATTTCTTCCATTTTCACTTTCTAAGTCAATACAGATGAGGTACTTCTTCATGAGTCGAGTAAATGAAATCACTTTTACTAATTTGATTAATTAAACGTTTTTCAACTCAAGCGGTGATTACTTTCTTTAATTGCTGTAATTTTTTCTGATTTGAGATTTCTGTCATTCAGGAAGCTGAAGTGCTGTGTATTTGCTGACACATTATGTCCAAACATCAGGTGCTCAGTGACTACACACTGAGGCTCCAATCACTCAGAGAGCAAGTGCTTTTGTTCACATGTGTATGTAAATGTACGTTGCTTCTTGTGTTCCAAAGATGGAATGATGCCTCCACCAATGATCTAAAGGTTTGTCCATATCAGTGTTGTTTTGCTGAGTGTTTTCCTGACTGGTTAATGATTTTGTGACCATTCGTGTGAGTGTTTGCATGTGTGTGCATGTGTCCGTGAGTATGCTCGTGTGTGTGCGTTTTGTGTGTGTGCATGCACGTGCGTACATAGCCTACAGGTAATAATACAGGTATACAATACATATGGGTATTAGATGCATAACTTTGTCCAACTTTGTTTTTTGTAAATCAACATCAAGATTTTTAGGTTACAATTTCTGTAGGAGAAAGTGCCAACAAAGTCTTATGACAGCTGGCGAAATGGTAATAAAACATATGACCTGGCTTGTACGAAAATAACGTACATCTTTTAGACAAACCAGTCAACAGAGAGAATTTCAAATCAGTACAGTATATGCATTACGTTTTTGCTGTAGCCTCCTATCCAACACTTTATTAAGAAAGGAAATGTCAGTAAACAAATATGGTTACTTATTCCATATTTATTTATGCAATACAAATGACTGATGTATATCAATAACTTACACTTCTCTCAACTCTTTCCAAACCGATATTTTTCTTTCTTTCGTGGTACAAAACACGGCTGCTCTCCAGTCATGTTGGTAGTCTAGTAAAAGCTGTTTAATTTTACATTGAGCCGGTCGACTCATGGGGGCCGCCATGCTCTGTTCACATGACCAGTCAAACTTTAGAGTGCACCTTTAATGTAGGTTGACTTGTAAATTAAATTAAATTAAATTAAATTAATTAGTGCTTTTCCTATTAAAATCGTGGTTAGGTTTAGATTTGGGGTTAAACTTAGGAAAAATCATAATAACATTGTTTGTTGGTAAATTTATTTTTTCCATATTTAGTCAACTAGTAAGATTTCTTACGATTTCACCATTTCATATTATTATTATTACTTGTCATGAGACTGAGTTGGAAAGTGTATATTTTAGGTGACATGACTGGTCACCGTTTCATTTAAGTTTTTCACAGTTTTTAATAACCATTTTGCATTCACTAATTCATTTGGAATGGTCCTGCACTGTGACACATGAGTTTCTAAAATTACAATTATTCAGTGTATAGTCTCTCAATTAATATGAAGACATAAAAAACTGCATAATAATGCATAGTTTAAAAAGAATTAGCAAAATGCTGTTTAAAAAAGTGTTAGATGGTGTATACCATGTCACACCACAGGATATGCCACCTTCCTAAAATTATTTCATGTCAACTATTCACATACAAACATATTGGGTGGCACATAGTGACCAGAAATCTGTTCTGCATTTTGTGTGATAATGTCATATTTCAAGATCCCTGCAGTATTTCTAAATTCTATGGAAAAACCTGTGTTGACAGAACATGGTTCCCTGTCAAATGAGAAGGTTCCTGGTGAGAACTGACAGGAATTAATCCCAAACTCCATCAAGTATCCCAGAATTCCCTCCTTCTCATGTCAACCTGCCGTGGCTCATGTCGCTCATTAGTTGCCTGATTATGATAGCACACCAGTGTAACATTTAATCTAGGCTGACACCAGATTTGCTTCTGCTACAAATCCCCCTCTGCCATGCAAATTGAGCCGTCTGACTGTGTGTGTGTTTGTACGGGGGGTGTTTGATATGGTGCAGCAACCTCGGAAATTAAATATTAGTGTGGAGATGAGACGCTGGGGATGTCTGGCCTCTGCTCTCAGTACTGTGATTACAAAGATGCCTTGGTACTGTGCTAATCAAGGAAAATGAAATTAACCAGCATTTCTACCTCTAGTGAACACTCAAGTGAAGAGCATTGCCTTCAGTTAATAACAAATTTCACCTGACAGTCATACTCAGTCAACAAATCTAGAACTTTGGTGAAACGAGCACAGAAAACATATAATTGATAATTAATACTGAATACACAGGATTTTCCTGCTAAATTCAGATATAATAAATCAAAAAAGTGCTTTTTTAGCCAAGAATACCCAAATCCAATTAATGTTTGATTTCATGTTTACCAATGTTTAATGAAAGGAGTGCAGACTGGCACACTTAAAATTTGATAAAACATGCAATAAGTAATCCAAATGTAATCTAAAATATTATGATACTGATGACTGTAATTTCTTATCAGTACCAGATTACATTTCAGAAGTAATCTACCCAACACTGCACATATTAAACATAAATTACACAAACATTGGGGCCGCCATGTTATGATCACATGACCAGTCAAACACTCTCACTTTAGAGTGCACCTTTAATGTAGGTTGACTTGTAAATTAAATTACTATTATTTTACTAAAATGTGGAGCAGGGTACACGCAAACCTAGAAAAAGCTCACTTGTCAGTGTCGTATTGTTTTTTTAATTCAGGATTTTTAGAAGACCTCTTGTATTCTGGTTGAGACCTGAACTCATTAAATGTGTAGGTTTCAGAAATCTTCCCACACACACTCTTCCTGTAACACCTGTTTTCATCACTCACTACCCCCTCTTCTCCACCCTGTCCCTTTCTGTAATGCTTTCAGAGAGCTTCAGCACAGCAAGAGTTGGGACGTGTGTCGTCCTCTGCCCCCCCCCCCCATCAGTAAACATTTCATTTCCTTGTCCTGTCAATAGTGTCTTTGCCCTGTGCTTGTTGGCAGGGCCCCTAATCTGAAACACAAACTGACTTTTGTAGATTAGCCACTTCATCTTTCTATTCTCTTTGAGGACATAGTTGTACCCCCGCCTCTGCATCCCGGCGAGTTATACTGTCTATTCGCCGAGCTCAGCTGAGCCACTCCACTCCACTCCAACCCTGCTCTGTTTGTCGTCCCCCGAGTATGTTTGCCCAAGTCTTTTAAAATGGCTCTTAAGAAAACATCTCATTGGAAGTGGCATATGACTCCCTTGTGACAAACAGTTGCCTTCCTGCCAATGTTTATCACCGAGGCCTCAGCTAACTGCATCAGTCTCCAATGTCCCTCTGTGCTTATGATTGAGGGAAATTACATTTGCATACTGTATCTGCACATAGCTCTGCAGAACTAAATTACAATCCCTTACAAATGCATTTACCCCGGGAAAACAGCCAGCGTCGAGATCTCTTGGAAGAGCCGTTTCAAAGCCCTTTTATGAGAGACAACGAGTCCTGCTGCGGATATGCAGCTACCTGTTTTTACATGTACCCTCCTTCCTCGAAACACCTGTGCTCAGTGGTTGCCTCATTGTTTTTCTCATCCCTCGCTCATTAAAATTGAGAGACCAAAGAAACGACAGCGGGAGGCTCTTTCTGGCGCCAGCTGGCTGACGGTATGCTTCCTGCCACCACTTAAAAAAGCAGGTCATGTGATGCAGAAGACTTGAGTTTCCAGATGCTAATCATACCTGTCTCCATAAATTCAACAGGTTTGCTTGGGGCGACCACAAATATGTGACGTGCACTTCAGTTACACACACCAACAGGTTTCTGATATTAAAGCTACATCTCACACAGTGAAATTTACAAGTTATAGTTTGAGTATACTGAATTATTTATTTATTTATTCATTTATTCTGTTTTGGTTGTGAATGACGTCTGGCTCATGTCAGATGTTGGGTTTTGATTAAACAGACATTTTTCAACACTTTGTTCTTCTATTGTTATGCAATTTTCTTATTATTTAATCAAATTACATTTAAAAAAAATAAAAATAGCTTTGTATTTTTATAATCACATTCTACTGCCATGCAATGGCAAAATGCAGACACTCCCATTGTTGGGGAAGCCACTTTGAAACTATAGTTTCCCAAGCTACAAGCTACTCATAACTTAAAATAGTCAAACTACAGTTTTTAGTAGTTAGCTACACTACAAGGTATTAGCAAAAAGCTGAACATTTTTAACAATCAGATTATATTATTTAAAGGAATATTTCAGATTCAATACAAGTTAAGGTCAGTCGACAGCATTTGTGGCATAATGTTGATTACCACCAAAAATTATTTCAACTCGTACTTCCTTTTCTTTAAAAAAAGCAAATTTGCTGCAAATTCGCCACTGATCATTTTCACATGCAAATTAACTTTGCGGCAAACTTGCGGCAAATTGTCCATTGTTGCCAAAGGTTTGCCAGAGGTTTACCACTACCTCCGAAGAGCTGCAAACTTCTGGCAAACATTTGCGGAGAATAAAAATCTCATTTGCATGTGGTTAGGGGTACCCCTAACCCTAATCACACTAAAATCATGTTAACGCGCATATTGTTTGTCTTGTGGCTGTACTTTTGAATCCGTGAGTATTTTAATGTTTACAGTTCGCAATACTGCCTTCACAATACAATGTGACAAATTTAGCGTTTTGTGACACTACGCCGCTATTTGTTGGTAAATGTAGCTTGTTACTGGCAATACACTATTGTGAAAATAGCTGAGTGTGGCAGGGCAGAGGGCGGGGCCAGACCGTGATGCTGCACACCCCTCCCCTAATCAGGCTGATCAAGCCCGAGAGGGATAAAGGTGAAAGGAGGAGGCGAGAACCGGCTTAACAATATAAATAATATTTAATGGTTAACTTAAGCAAAAAGACAAACACAAACACATACAGGGCAGCTGCCCATAGTACTCTCTCTCTCTCTTGAACTGCGCCTCCAGTCGCCTTTATCCCTCTCGGGCTGGATCAGCCTGATTAGGGGCAGGGTGTACAGCATCACGGCCCGGCCCTGCCCTGCCACATTCAGTTACACTAAAGGTAGTTAAGTTAGTAGCGTCACTACTTTTAGTTAGTTACTCCCCAACACTGGTAACTACACATTTTGTCAAAATTGAGTTATGACTGAAATCAGATCTCTTATGCCTGTTTTACATTGCATGCTGAAGCAGTGCGTGAGCCAAACCGAAGTGCATCACAACAATTTCGCAGCAAACAACCCGTGTGCTTTTACACCATAAGTGTTTCTGCTACAGAAACTGCTGTGCTCTATACAGAAAATAAAGTTATAAAATGGTTATCAGGAGTGAGCTATTGATAAGTGTTACAAGCTTGATTGTCATGAAATCTTATTTACATGATACTAGTGTTATCTAATGCAGTCTTGTAGAATAATTTCAGGTAGTGACAGCTAACACAAGCTCTGCTCATTTTTAAACATAATTATTTAGTGGAAGGAGAGGACGATGAGCCTGAATGTTGTTTTGCAAAACAGAGGACGGTTTGATCACACGGTTTTGGCTCGATCACACTTAATAATATAGTTTAATAATATAGTAAAAAAAAAAAAGTAATTATGCACAACCATTGAATAGCGATATCTCTTTGTTCAAACAACAGCCAAATGTTTAAGTGTTTAGTACTTTCCTCACAAAAAGGATGCACTTCCAAAATGTTAACCCACCATCTTCACCAACAGCCAGGTACAGCATCCCACATTTTTTCCTTTGTTAATTAACCTTATAAAACGTCGAGGGCAATAGAACACTTTAATACATCTGTATTTTAATACAAGACTGAGTTAAGTTCTGAATTTACCAACCACACGTGCTGTCGCATCCATTTGTTTGTATTTGACAACACACTGGGTTGTATATGCATATTGCTGTTAACCCTTTAGACCTGCTCTCAATGTAATAGTATATAAAAGGGCAGTTTTATTTTGTTTGTTTAAGGCTATTGACTTGTAGTGTACTGTAGTTTTAAATTATAAAACCGTATGTCTGTTTAAGCTAAATGTTAAAAATAATTACATTTTCTTTTTGTGTCATTTTTTTTCCCTACGAGCTGCAATTAAATCAAAAACACACTAGACTACACATATGCTGCTCACACGCTGCTTCTACTTCCGATGTAAATACACTCATTTGTTAACATGTACGCCAAAGAAAATACACACTGCTCCTGTCTTGCTTCGGCGTGCGTTGTAAAACAGGCTTTAGACGATAATCTGTCTGGTGACAGACCAGGGCTGCATTTCCCAATAGCATCGCAAGCTTAAGTTGATCGTAGAGACCATTAGCGCCAATGGTTTCTACAATCTACTGAGGCTTAAGATGCTTTTGGGAAACGCAGCCCAGTTTGGCTGACTTTGGCTCAACTTCTCTAAATTTTTTGTGTTTTCGTAGTTATCACATTTATTTTCTGTAGGGCAGCATGCATGTTTATTTTTTCTAATGCTTAAATTATGAACAGCCCTTCTAAAGGGAGGAATAAATTACAATAAATGCTGTTTACCCTCTAAACTGCAACTGCACAAAACAAAGTGTTAAAATATTTTTCAAACCAATATGATGTTAAACAATATTTGACCATGTTTCATTTAAACTTTGAATCAGACTAGAACCATAAAAAACAGAATCCTGGCAGATAAATATATATGTTACTGTTTTCCTAAAGTGCCAGGAATATTGTAGCATTATGGATTAGCTGTCATGTCCAGCATCCTATTATTGATGGCAGAAAAATGTGAAAGTAGCTAGCGACCTGGACGTAAAAGATCAAGATTTATAGCCTGGAATCTCTTGAACAATTTTATCAAAAGCCCATTCCAGCGTGGCATTTTTCTTTGGCCCATAAATCAGTGTTCTGAAGCCCCTTTGGTGGATAGTAAGAGGAGATAGATGAGCCGGGGGAGAGGTCAGTGCTGATTTTTCACCTCAGCATCCTGTCACGGGCCTCAGGCAGCCGCTGTGCCTTTATGAATTGGTCTTTTACTTACTTGTGTTTTTAATTTGTTTTACTCCATTTGGGCAAAAGGACAGAAAAAAAGAGGAGTATTAGGACTTCAAATCCTGGCTGGATATAATGTATTGATTGTTGAACGACTTGTGCATGCTGACTGGCCTCTTGTGCCATATTAAAATAGAGCAAACTTTTGACAAATGAGAGAGCAAGATGACAATTTGTCCATCTCTGAATTGATAAGTACCACCAGAGTGTCTCTTTTTTTATCCGACTTGTGTATCATTTTTTGAAGTAATGCTGCAGATTCCATAAGTGTACAAAACACACACCGTTGCAAGGAACATAAACACATGAATCAGAATATCACTTTTAATGAATGTTATGACTGGGCCTGGGTAGCTCAGCGAGTATTGATGCTGACTACCATCCCTGGAGTCGCGAGTTCGAATCCCGGGTGTGCTGAGTGACTCCAGCCAGGTCTCCTAAGCAACCAAATTGGCCTGGTTGCTAGGGAGGGTAGAGTCACATGGGGTAACCTCCTTGTGGTCACGATTAGTGGTTCTCGCTCTCAATGGGGCACGTGGTAAGTTGTGTGTGGATCGTGGAGAGTAGCATGAGCCTCTACATGCGGAGTCTCCGCGGTGTCATGCACGTCAAGCCACATGATAAGATGTGCAGATTGACGGTCTCAGAAGCAGAGGCAACTGACACTTGTCCTCTGCCACCTGGATTGAGGTGAGTAGCTGTGCCACCACGAGGACATACTAAATAGCGGAAATTTAATTGGGCATTCCAAATTGGGAGAAAAGGGTATAAAAATAAAACAATAATAATAATGTTATGACTGCAATATGTTAATGAAACTACTGTATGCAACAGATTTTACACAGTGAGTGTAAATGTGACAGCTTGCTCCCTCTCTTAAAGCTTAACTGATTTATTCCTTCATTCGTCATGGCAGGCCTGAATGTGGTCAGACACACAATCTCCTATCTGATTGAAAGATCTTCATTTACTATGCGGCTATGTAAAGCAGGGGACTCTCATCAGCGTTTTGACCTTGACTCTATGAATGATGTCAGTAAGTGGATCATCCACAGAGGTGATAGTGGAGTCGAGTGGGCCCTGTCGAACACTAAACCATTGCGACAACCTGCGTCTGAGTTAGTTCAAGTGTAAAAGGTACTAGTTATGGATTCCTGTAACTCAGCTGGTGCTAGCAATGCCAAGGTCATGGGTTTGATTCTTAGGGAAGACATATACTGATAAGATGAATAAACTTAATCTACCTCTGTAGTAACTTCTACATGGCAGGCTTCTCTACAGAAACAGCCTATAATAATGGTTCCACTGTTAGATATATGAACTTATTTTCTAAAGTGATTAAAGGACAAGACTGTATACACAGCAAACAAATGCCAGCATACACATACACTGTTACAATCTGGTCTCTTCACCTGGTGTAAAGCCTCTAGTAAGGTAGTCGGTTCACATTGCTGACATTCCTGTAAACTTGGCCCGAGGAAAGCTGGCTGTTCAGTGAAAACATTTAAAGGCATCTGTTGCAGTGTTATTTAGTACAGCTCTGTGTTTGAAGCTGGGTTCAGAGGTCGTTCGTGCACTGGCGGCTCCTGTGATCATCCTCAACAGATTATGACCAAAGTCAAAGTGTCTGAGACAGGGAGATGCATCACCTGTAGGAAGTACCTGTCTGCTCTGAGTTTTTAAGATATTTAATTTTTTTCTTTCTTTTTTTCTTTATTTGTATTTGACCCCAAATATGAAACATGAATAATGAAATTTGAATAATTCATTTTTCTAATTGTATTTTTCTACAGTTTTTTTTCTTTTTTTCTTCAGCATTTTTTTTACAGTATATATAAATATATATATATATATATATATATATATATATATATATATATATATATATATATATATACATACACACACACACACACACACACACACACACACACACACACACTATATAGCCGATTCTATCACAGCAGTGGTGATTTAGGGCCATATAGCATGATTGCAAGAGTGATATTGCTTATGTACAATAGTTCAATGAACAAGTACATTTAAAAAAATTTGGAAAAACTCCGTAAGGTTATAAAAAACGCATTTGTGTATGGAACTAGTTTCTTACTCCACAGATGTGAGTGGTGGTGGTGTAGTGGGCACATAACCGGTAATCAGGTTGCTGGTTCAATCCCCACAGCCACCACCATTGTGTCCTTGAGCAAGGCACTTAACTCCAGGTTGCTCTGGGGGGACTGTAAGTCGTTTTGGATAAAAGCATCTGCCAAATGCATAAATGTAAATGTAGATCAGAATCTGTAGTTGCTGGTTCAAAACAAATGATGTGTCCAAGTCTCTCAAAAACATCACTTTAGAACTACTAGTATCATGGCTTGGGCTGTTTCTAACATGTTATTGGAGAAACAAGGATGTGTGTGTGGGTGTGTGTGTGAGAGAGAGAGAGAGAGAGAGAGATGGAGCGTGTGCGATCACCTGTTGATGATGATGTAGTCTGTTAGTCAGCTTTATGAAGATAATGTAATTTTGGTGAAATTCATCCTATTTTCTCAGTGGAAATATAGCTGTCCAAGCAGGGGTATTCCTCCCTATTTCATGGTAGCTGGTGCGCAAGAGTTTTTCACTATCCACCTTTGTCCTGGGGGTCTTACTGGGGAAACGAATGTGGGTGGGACTTCTGCCGGAAGTCGTTCTATAGCATTCCCTAGTTCTGGCTGCAGTCATTTTAGACCTTGTTTATAGCTGGTATTAAGAGGAGTTTCAGATGATCCGATCGCAAATGGTCAGTGCTAAATATTGCTGTAAACGGGGTGCAAAGTGTTTTGTGATTTGATCACAAAAACACATACAGAGGTAGTCAAAAACCACATCGCATTTGAGGTTTAAAATGCCATCCTGCTGCGTCCGAGACGCCAGCGAAGCACCACCTCTCACAAGTCAATCACCCGGCGAACAAAATTTTAAACTTACTTGTGGATTTAAAAGGAAATAACTGTCCAATCAAAAAAATTTAAAAAGCAATTATATACCCAAGGATGAGAACTTCACGACTCTTCCTCAGTGTGTCTGTCTGGTCTGAACATGCAGGGTGACAAAATGACAAGCACACACTTCTGAAGCTGAACTGACACAGGTACTCCACTGAAACAACTGATAATTTTGCTTGAAATGTTGCGTTTTGCTTAGATTAAATCTCAACTGCATCTGGGAGAAACAGCGCATTGGTTTTGTTCTCGCTTTCTTTGTCTTTCTGACATTTGTGCAGTTTATTATCGTTCAGTAACACACTGATATAGTGACTGATATATGTCATCACTAAATTAGACATGCTCTTCTCAAACTCCCAACACCGCAATGAAAGAATGAATGGATGTATGCTGCAACAACAGCTGTGTTTACTTGATAACGGAAGTAAAGCCCATATTCCTCGCTAAGCATCACAGGACGTAGGAAAAAGGGGGATAGAAACTGCAATCTCCTCTACCAATTTAAACAGTATTTTCTCTCCAATGTGGAAACTCTGGTAACAGTCTGTTGTGTCTCTCAGTTGTGATGAACCTTAATGCTGAAGGTGTTAGTTTAAAGCTGTTTAAAGCTATTTCCTAGTTTTAGTAGTGTAGTAGTAATACGAGCGATCATGAAGTGCTGTTGAATGTAAACACTGACTGATGCTGGCTCACTTCACACCAACTGGCTCATATTACACACAAAAATGGTCTTTTGCCTCCACCTGCTGGCTAAAATATGTAATATCACAAAAATAAATGTAAAGAGTAGGGCTGAAACGATTAGTCTACATTATCGACAACATCCATGTGATGATGTGGGCGTGGTCATGTGTCTGTCTGCGGGAGAGAGTGAGTGGTGTGGCTCGTCAAGCTGGTTGACATGATTTCTAACAGCTGTTTCTCATTACAGTGATAGCGGAGAGACACCTTAAAACAGCTGAACATGCCAGAAAAGGGAGAGAGAGAACGAGTGTGCAGCATTGGCATCTGTTTATATTGAGTGTTTGATCCATTGAGTATTGTGAAGAAGTTTATGTTTATTTTGAGATTGAATTATTGACTGAGTGAAAAGCCACCAAAAAGTACATACGCTGTACACTAAAGGAAGAAGAGAATAAAAATCTAACCTGAAGTGTGTCACTGCTCCCCGTCTCCTCATTTCCACACACGAACCCTGACGTGGTGCCACACTGGTGCCGAAACCCGGGATTTGAGGAGATAAGTCATCATGGAGTCCTCACCACTGGACGAGGTGATCAAGACCCTTTCCAGCATCCAGCAGAACCAGCATCAGGCCCTCGTCGAGCTGTGGCTGGCCCAAGCCCAAGTGGAGGACCGACAGGCATTCCGGAGCCTGATCAGACAAGAGGGGGTTGCTGCGGTGGCCCCGGAGCCCACCTCAACTGTCCAGCCAATCACCCTTGTGAAAATGGGGCCGCCCGACGATCCAGAAGCCTACCTCGATTTTTTTAGAAGACGGCCGAGGTGTGAAGGTGTAACTCATAATCTAATAGTGAATTTAAAGCAAAAGTCAAATAACAAACAAACATGCAGGACAGCTGCTTGTAGCTCTCTCTCTCTCTCTCTCTCAAATTGCCATCTCTGGTCGTCTTTATCCCTCGCTCGCCTCATCAGGCTGATTGGGATCCGGGCGTGCATCATTCTGGCCCGGCCCCGCCCTCCTCCACGCTACAACGAGGATGCTAGAAATTGGGATAAATGGCTCAAACCCCTGTTATGTGCAGTTCGAGAGGTCCCACAAGCCTCCACAGGGTTTTCCCCATTCGAGCTGCTGTATGATCGTCGGCTGTGTGGCATGCTCGACATCATATGGGAAGCTTGGGAGGAGGGGCCTTAAAACAGCAAAAATGAATTCAGTACATTCTTGATCTTAGAGCAAAACTCCACACTTTGGGTCAACTAACAAAATGGAATGGTGGACGGTGGTCATGATGATGGCCGTGCACACCGGGTATGTGACCCAGGGAACAAGGAAACCGATCTTTTGCTGAACTCTTGGGTACCGGAGCCACTTGGGCATGCGATGAAATTAAATGAAAAGGCAACAAAAGATTCTCCTCTCGGCCCCCCACCGGGGGATGGAGTGATCTGTTTACCAGCTCCAAAGCAGTGGGTTTCATCATCCCTGGGTCGCCCGTCTCTGGGGCGCTTCGAAGCCTTTTGCGGGTTCTTGGCGGCTGGCCGTGAGACAGATGGCGTCTGTTTCCTGCGGCGGGCTCCACGCCGGGGCCGGGCCGCAGGGGCGGGCTACGGCGGAGCCGGTGCAGTCACTGCAGGGGGACGCCCTTGGCGACGAGCAGGCAGATGCGGGATCTTGAGCCGCACCGGGGCAGGATGTGCCGGATAGCCTCCATCTGCTGCTTCACCACCGAGAACTGCTAGGCAAAGTCCTCAACGGTGTCGCCAAATAGGCCAACCTGGGAAATGGGGGCAGCAAGGAACCGTGCCTTGTCGGCCTCTCCCATCTCGACCAGGTTGAGCCAAAGGTGGCACTCCTGGACCACCAAGGTGAACATCGCCCACCCGAGAGACTGCGCTGTGACCTTCGTCACCCAGAGAGCAAGGTCGGTTGCCGAGCGCATCTCCTGCATCAATCCCAGGGCAGAACTATCCTCGTGCAGTTCCTTTAGCACCTTGGCTTGGTGGACTTGCAGGAGAGCCATGGCGTGCAGGGTGGAGGCGGCTTGTCCAGCGGCACTGTAGGCCTTGGCCGTCAGGGACGACGTAAACCTACAGGCCTTGGATGGGAGCTTTGGGCACCCGTGCCAGGTGGCGGCGCTCTGCGGGCATAGGTGCACCGTGAGCGCCTTATCCACCAGGGGAATCACCAAATAGCCCCTGGCTACCCCACCATCGAGGGTAGTGAGGACGGGGCAGCTGAAAGATCGGGACCAAGCAGTAAAAGTTGCCTCCCATGACCTTGTCAGCTCCTCATGCACTTCTGGAAAGAAAGGAACTGGGGCAGGGCGTGGCTGTGAGCGGCACTGCGAGCCCAGGAACCAATCATCGAGCCACGAGGGTTCAGGGGAGAGCGGAGGGTTCCACTCTAGCCCGACGCTTGCGGCTGCCCGGGAAAGCATGTCCTTCATTTCCGCGTCAGCCTGTGACTGGGCGACCGTACCCGAAGGTGGTAGTCCAGCTGAGGCTTCCGCATCTGACTGGATGAGCCCGCTCTCCAATGCTGCGCTCGAGAGCTCATCAGCTTCACGGGCTCCGAACAAGAGGTTGAACTCGCCGTGAGACAAGCCAGCAGACTCATCTGGAAGCCCGATTGGGGCAGATGAGCATGCTGGGGAATGGGAGGTCCGTGGGGGTATACCCGGCGGAGGTGGTCCCATTGGGGTCCCCAAATCGCCCCCAGTGCTAGCCGTGCTGGCCTCATACCCGTAGGTAGAAGAACCGAGGCGGGGAGCCGCTGGGGTGGTTTGCTTTCTTACGAAAACAAGCCGCGACCACAATGTTGCCATGGTCATGTTCTCGCAATGAGTACATGATCCATCCACGAACGCTGTCTCCACGTGGGTCACGCCCAGACACGAAAGACAGCGATCGTGACCATCAGAAGTTGAGAGATAACAACCACAACCAGGAATAACACACAAACGGAAAGGCATCTTTAAAAAGACGCGTCTTTAAAAAGACGTTCCATGTGTTCCGCTCTTTTAGAGAAATATACTCTTTTAGAGAAATATACTCTCTTATTTCTGCTGAAGTGCCTAGGGGCGTTCTCTGCAGTGCACCAGTGCAGAGGAGGGAGAAGCCGCTGAAATGTGCCATCAGATCCAGCAGAGGTAAATGAACAGCCATGGGAATTCAGCTCAGTGAACATCGACCGTTCGGCTCCAAAGAGAAAATCTGAATAAGTGGTTGCATACCAGCTCCTTTTATACCCCTATGTCCAGGGGAATGGTATGCAAATAGCACTCGCCAATTTTCATTGGCATTTTATCAAAGACCAGAGGTGTTTCGGGCTCCCAAGAGTGACCCCTAGTGTCAATACATCAACACCATGTCGAGTGAGTGACAGATAGGGAACACTTGATAGCAATAGGATTTTTTGCAGTGAATTTTTTACTGAATTAAACTAAATAAAAAGTATTTTTTTCCTTTAATTCAGTGAATGTTATTCAGAGGTATTTTTAAAAGATGATTTTGTCCTCTGTATTGTTAGCAAGCATGTTTAATACAACCTTTAAAGTCGGGGCACAAGCTGAATAGTCGGTTAAGAGCTAATGATTAATCGTTGCAATAATCGCAGAATAGTCGAATAATCGTTCTAATAATCGTTAGATTAGTTGCTTATCAAAATAATTGTTAGTTGCAGCACTAGTAAAGAGACAGATAGCTCTTAACACATCTGCATTGCTCTTACACTTTAGTTTAGAGTGATACACACAGTGAAGCATCCGAGTGCTGATGGAGCGAGACCATCAGTACTCATGGAACGTCTCTCGTCTAATCAGATTCGAGGACCGGAACTAACTGTTGTATATATATATATAATATATATATATATATATATATATATATATATATATACAAAATTTTACTTTTCTATGTGCTTTTGCATGTGTCATATTTTACTTTTTTATTTGTTTTAGCATGTGTCATACAAACAGAAGCAATGACACTATATTAGACAACATTCACATTTCTAAAAAATGCATGGCCACTTTGTGATAGAACAGAAGTTTAAAGTTTCAATAAGTCAAAGGAACATATTAAAAGAATTTGAAGGGAAAAAAATTTTATTCGCTTTTTTACACGCTCATTATTGAGGTCTCGGGAACCCCTAACATAAAGACAGTAAAGTCAATCTCAACAGAACATGAGGGTAAATATTATTTATGACCATAAGCCAGTCCAGTAAATAGTCTTGACTAGTTGACATTTTTTTCTGCAGCTATCAAATGAAAAGTGAGGCTGGCGTCAAGTATCTGTCTCCTTCAGATATAGCGCACCACATCTACACACGTCAGAGTCACTTGCCAAAACATGCACCTCTGCTTCATATGTCTTTTTTTCTTTCCTGTAATTTTTCTTGCCAGCTACCTACCACTTACTGCTCAGTAAATTTCCTCTCCGTGAAGCACAGTGACTCAGAAGAAGGCCTTCAAAAAGTAACTCTTTAAAACTGGCACACCCAGAAAAGCAGGTTAAAACTTTGTTTTTACTGTGCACAACTGTGCTGGGGAGTAACTAAAATAGCAACGTTACTAACTTAACTAAAAAAAACAAAAAAAACAGCAGCATGTCAGTAATTTTTCTAGCAAACAGCATGACAAAAATCTACACCGTTGTTTTAAATGTTGCATTGTATTGCTTGTGCAGGTTTACCACCGAGCAAATGAGGTGACAGTCAAACAAACTCTCCTAAACTGTTTTATCTCTCATACTGTAGAAAGTCCTGCATTGGAAAGTCTGATTCATTCAAGTGAATTGGTTTGTTCAGATAAGTCATGTACTGTATATTAACTAATTAAAAAAAAAAAAAAAAAACAGTTCACCTTTCTTCCCATGCACAAGCACTTTAATAACAATTTAGCAGAACTCAAAACATTTGAGGCAGTCAGTTACATCAAATTTTTTAAGTTAATAAACTCCCAAGTTTAAGTTAATGGAACTTTCAGATTTTGATTTTGTGCTACACATGCATATTAAATTCTCTTAACTTGAAATATTGAGTGAGCTAACTCATACACTTTCATTAAATATAACTCTTTGGCTCAACTTAAATACTTTGAGATGAAGGATTCTCCCTAAGCAGTTTTAGTCAAAACTAACTAACACAAGGATTGTTAGCATGCATGCTAATTAGAATCACTATGCTTTGATTAACTAGCAATTACAAAGAATTTTTGGACAACTTTAAAACGAACCTGTCCTCGACCTAAGCTCAAGCTCCACTTTTCACCGTAATGGTAACCCACAATTTTTTTACAGAAACTCTTCTAAATAACACAACAAGTATCCCCTTTTACATTCATCTTGCACAAAGACACATTATATAACACTTAATTTTAACATTTATTTTCCCTGTAGTGCCATGCAAAGCATGCAGGGAAACAAAAATCCTGTTCCTGTTAATTTAAAGCGACATGTTCATTAAACTGAAAACAATAAAACAATTCAGATTACTTGTAAGGTGTCAGTTTTTTGTTTTTTGTTTTTTTTTTACTCAAAAGAAAGAGATAGTTTTAATACTTATCTAGGTTCCGTTATTTTAACTAATTTGTATGATTTAATTTTTCCCTTTTCAAAACAAGAAATTATTTTGAGCATTAGGGTTTACAGCGAGTCTTTGCACTGCATTTTAGGTCTTATTTATTTTAACGAAATAATTATTTAAATTCTGATGTTAATTACTGTGTTTTCAACTTAGCTAAAGCCTATATATTTAATGCTGTAAGCCTAACTGAGACTGTTCATTCATTCAAAAGTGTTCATTGTCTTTTTTTTCTTTCATATTTTTAAAAAGATAGTGCACCTAAATTAGCTTTAATATAGTTAGCTACTTTGTAAGTTTGTATCCGCTGTGAAACTTGTTTTGTAAAAGCGTAGACAGGTGCAATTTAATTTATGGTGTTTCAGAGTAGCAAATAAAATATGCAGTAAATCTTGGTGTGTCATCAACTCACTCTGGCCACTCCACTGAATCAAAGGATTTCCTTGTCTGCAATGAAAGTCCTAATGATTTCTTTCTCCCATCAAATCAATCAATAGCAAACAAGTCCAACCAGACAGCTAGATAACTGTTCAAATTTGATGAGTCAATCAACAGGAGTAAAGAAAAGCACTCCAGAATGCAGTGTACCTCCTGACCACCTCTATATGTGTCTGCCAAGCCTAAGTTAGCAGGTTGGCCACTGCAAAAACAGAATTTTCCATTAGAAGAGTAAAAGGCTGTGATTGCAGCAAATACCTTTGTCCCAGCCTCAGCTCAACACCTCATCTACCGTCATCAGACAGGACAAACATAAATATTGGGTGCAATCAACAAACAATCTTTATCTGGGCAACAGGAAAATAATCACCAAGCTGAACTTTACAAACAAAATGTGGATATCATGGAACAAATGTTCACATGATTTGCAAGAGATACAAATTTTGATTTGTGTGTGCATGTTTTTATTTTTATTTTTTATTTTTATTTTTTTATGGGATGTCTTAAAAGAGCATTGATAGCACTTAATAATAAGGTGGCATTAGTTAACGCAATAGTTAACATGAACTAACAATGAACAACTTGTACAGCATTTGTTATTCTTGGTAAATGTTCATTTTGACATGCAACATACTAATACATTAAAGATATATAAGTTAACATAGGTAATTCATTATGAACTAAAATGAAATGGCAATGAACAATAATATATTTGTAAATTACCATTAACCATGAATAATAAACTACTTACTGTTAAACAAAAAGGAGCCTAATGCATTAACGAATGTTTACGAATAGAACCTTATTGTAAAGTGGTACTGAGTCATTTCAAATTATTCAAGAAAAAAAACAGGCATAGTTCACCCAAAAATCGTTTATTCACTCTGTTGTTGCAAACCCATACGACTTGCTTTCTTACTCGTAACACAAAAGATGTTTGGCAGAATGTTACTGATTGATATCCTTAGTCCCTTTTCACTTTCATTGCATCTTTTTCCATACAATGAAAGTGAATGGTGACAGAGACTGAACATTCTACTTAACATCTCCTTTCGTGTTCCACGGAAGAAAGTAATACAGGTTTGCAACAACATGAGGGTAGGGTAAATGATGACAGAATTGTCTTTTTTAGGTGAACTGTCCTTTTAAAGTTTCAGATTGGTAAATGTGACCATCAGAATTTTGTTCAACTGTTGCTTTTCTTTCTGATATTCAGTGCATGAAAAGTTTTCAGTCTGAGCACCTACAGAACACTCACCATAGGCAGCAGTGGTAAATTGGGGTGCAGAGATGGTCTAATTGCAGAAAACTCTGGGTAGCTGATTGTGTGCCCACGAAGTGTTAAATTACAGGCATCCTCAACCCAAAGCAATGGATCTTTTGATGCTGGTTGCTTGGCAACAACTCATTTAAGCTGGCTTTGTGTAATATGGTACTTTTTTATTTGGCTGGAAAAAAAAGGAAAATTATTTTGCACATCCGCGTCCCTGGGGAGAACTCACAGGGGATTTGGAAAGCCTAAGGGGTAAGAATTTAGCTATTCGTTAGATATTAGATGTGTAAGGAAAATACATTTGGAGGGTAACAGTGAACAAATGTCAGGTAGAGCACCAAACACTCATTTAGGTAATAAAAGTTTGTTTTTTTAACAACAGACTGAAATTCATTGTACAAAACAATAAATAATTTAGATCCCAAGCTTCTCTTTTGTTAGCATTTCAAAAAATTAGATGTTTGTAAAATGACGGCAGAAGAAGCCTCATAATAAAGAAAGAGGAAAGTCAGCCGTTCACCGTCCACAGCAAAGCTGTGAAGACTGTCATTAAGGCTAGTGTCTATTGAAATCTAAATTCACTGGGATCATTAGAGGCTTGGACCTCCTTCTTCCTCTCTTGTCATTCATTGGGCAGGAAACCAGATGACTGCTGGGAAATAAACAGCACATCAGTGACTCGGCATTAATGTAAGACAGATAAGAGACTTTCAAGCGTCTTAGAACTATATAATTAGCCATTGCTTTCTTAGCATTTGAATGGGCACTTAAACTTTGAAAGCTCTCATTGTCTTCAGTTACTACCCTATACTCTTAGCATCAGTTAAGCCTTCCATTCAAGAAGAAATCAAAGGTCCCAGCATTAAAATTAAGGACAAGAAGCCTTGCTTTTGTAAATCAAAGACATTTGCCTCTTTTTTGTTTTGTTTTTGCATACTTTTGTTATTATAATGGTTTACTTTCAAAGGTGTCAAATTGAAGATAACGTAGATGCTGTCTTGCTGATTAGCAGACAGCTACTGTACTGTATGTGTAGCACATCTCAGGAAGAGCTATGTACATAGTGCATCAAAACAGTTAGGGTACAACAGGGCTAAAGTTCCCCCGAGATAAAAGGCACTTTTGATTAGATTTTCTACCAAAACACCAAATAGCATCAAAAACTACCCCAGTACCTTAACACCTGTTTGTCACAATGAACTGCAAAATATTCCTGATCCATGAGATAATTGTGTGCAAATGTCTAAAGTTTGATTTTGAGGTAATTGGATCTAATATTTAATTGTTTTTTAAATGTTGCAATTTTTTGTAGCTAATGAGAATCCCTGAAATTAACATTTAAAAAAAAAAATCTTATTTGTCATTTTCAGTTTTGTTCAAGGTGATTTTTTTATTATTTATTTATTTATTTTTTTGTATTTATATTTTTTAGGTTTTTAACTGTCCAATGAGTGAAATAGTAGTTTTTGGGGTAAAAAAGCCCATATGTTGCAGGGGCTAAATACCCCTATAAAATACACTGTTTTCTTAAGTGAGGAGAATAGATTAGTTATGAAAAATGTTCAAAGTGGGCTCACATTCACTGATCCAATAATTTGTTTATAGAATACTTGGGATGTCATAAAATGCCAAATGTGATATAAATTAACAGAAAATGGTTAAGGAATAGTGTCATGCCATCCCAGATATGTATGTCTTTCTGTCTTCTGCAGAACACATACAAAGGTTTTTAGAAGAAAATCTCAGCAATCTAGGTCCATATAATACAAATAAATGGTGATCAAAACTTTGAAGCTCAAAAAGCGCATAAAGTCAGCATAAAAGTAATCCATACGACTCCAGTGATTTAATACACATATACAAAAATGTTTGTATATGTTTAAATATGTGGGCCCCACAGATTATACAATGCCCCCCCAACAGGGCCCTGTGACTATGAAGGCCCTCAGCCCTCTTATAGGATAGGATCCTTTTTCTAATTACATGTTTTGAGCCACTCTTTAATCTTATAATGCCGCCTGGTGAAAGTTTCCATGCTCTTCTGGAAGTAGAAGACCTTGTAAAATAATTTCTAAAATAACTACCTTCATATTTTGATGCACTCGTCTTTTTCATGTGAAGTCTTTTGATAATGTAAAAAACAATAAACAATGATATTTATATTGTTACTGATATTTCAAAATTAGTATTTATTGAATTCAAGCAACATGTGCTTAAAATTTCATTATTTTATAGAAAAATAGACTTAAAAATATAAAAGAAAATTGGCCCTGGGGCCCTTGCTAGTCATAATCTTCCCCTGCTTGGCGATCATGATTTTAAGCTCTATTACACTTTATTACATTCTATTACAGCTCTATTATTAATAAATGACATAATGAAATGAAATAATTTTCAAACTCTTCCATGATGAACATGTTTTCAATATCTGAGTTCAAAGTAATTCAAAGTCAGGCTTAAAGTCAAAATAAAATAAAATGAATAGTCTAAATAAAAGCTGAAATTCATTGGAATAATATTTTATTATTATTACGTTAAAAAAACAAACACTTGTTTTAAAAAAAGTATTAATTTTTGAAAAACTTTTGTGTATCAGATCAAGGTAAGGTGATGTCACCAACATGCAGGTAGTCATTCTATTGTCATGTGACAAAAAAGGACCCCTTTAGTCCCTCATGATTGTGTGTGATTTTTTAATTTCAATGTTTTAGATATTTTGACAATTTTTATGAAATGGTCAAATGAAGTAACCCTAAGAAAACTTCCTGATAATCGTGACTCAAAAATTCATTGATGATTCAATTAATGATTACATACACTCACGTGTATTCAAGGTGCAAAGAAAGTATTTTAATACCTTTTGCTTAATGGTTACACCACTTTTTTTAAATGTTGAAAATGTTTTTCAAAAGATACGAAACCAACATGGGCTCAAATATCTAAGAACTTGATACATGTGTTTTAAACTAGAATATTAAAAGATTTCTCATTTTTGTCATCTCGAACGATATATGCATTTGTAGATGCTTTTATTCAGTGACTTCCAGTGCATTCAAATTATATATTTAATCAATATGCATTCTCTGGAAACACATTAACTTGAAGTATAACAAGTTGAAATGGCAGAGACCTGCTGTTTATTACTATTTTTAATGTCTTTAATCTTTTGTTTAACAGAAAATGAAAAATCCAAACAATGCAGTTGTGTTTTTGTCATATATGCACTATAAATGTGTGCAGAGGTAAGAAGAGATCTGAAAGCAGCCAGTTCAGTCACTCAAGAACTTGACCATAATAGCACTGCATAGTACATCACATCCTCTAGCTAACACATGTGATCAGGTGGTCAGGACTGATGAACAACAACAGCGAGCCCACACGGCAACAGAGTCCACTTACTGCCATTCTTACAGCGAGAGGTGCTGGCAGTGCCATCTGTGTGTCCTGCTCCTCAGCTCCACAGCCTACAAGCACCCACACGGCACTAATGATAGAGGACATCTTGTCATTGTGTCCCAAATATGAATCCCGTTGCTATTTATCACAACCTCCCGCAGCCCTGCTGTCAGCCAGAACAGACACGGCTGAAAGCAGCATTTCCCAGGCTCGGCCGTGGTTTGGCAGACTCAGCTGCCTCTGTGGCCCTTGTTGAAGGGCTGGATTATTAGGGCCTAATGATGGGGTCAGCTACAGGACAAAATCTGCTTAGGAAAGCTGGTGATCCTGTCTCAGACCTGCTGCTGATGACAGAGCTAATCATGTGTGAAAAGCCACCATGTTGTGGTGGCACCGGTGTGATCCCGTATTGCAGGATTTTGAGTGTGACTGGATGCTTCAGAGTAGGAAAAGAGCATGAGTGCTGATGTTGTATGGTGAATGAGACCGAGGCTTGTTACTAATGCCATCTCTGTTTTAGCCAATATAAATGGGTAGTTGACGTAAAAATGTTTTATTAACATCACGATTTTAGGTTAAAATTATTATGAATATATAAGGGAAACTGTATAGGTCCTGCAATGTTTTATTAAGCTTTTTAGCTCTTTGAATGTTTTTTTTTATTTATTTTTTTTTTACTTGGTTCATTTAAAAATTGACTTTCAGTGTTACAAATTAATTTGCAAGTATGACTATTTCACATAGACTGTGAATTAATTTCAGGTCATAAAAAGTTCCATGCATAATATTCCTAGACTTAGCAAAATGCTGTTAATAAAATAGTTATGTCAACTACCCTAATATATATATAGTTCCCAAGAACACAAAACGCACAACCATATCTCTGTAATAAGTAATATGGCAAATGTAACAAGGCAAATATCTCTGTAATAAGGCACAAAAATATTATAGATAATGTACCCTGACTCCAAAGAGGTTTATTTTGTGAAAAAGGCCAGCTGACTGTACATAATCATCCTTTTTACATGGCTGCTTAGCAAATAAATGTACTGTAATTTAAATGTTGAAATTATTTGATTATATGAGAATAAAGAGACTGTGGAGTGCTACGAGAGACATCAAATTAGCACAGTGTAGGAGATTGGTCAAATATACAGTTTAATAAAAACTGATAAAATATGTTGAACGCTTCACTCTCCATTTGATTTTAAACGTTCCTTAATGACATGACACTCAACAGTCTGATTTCATCAGCACTTAAGGTCCCACTGAGCATGAGATACAGCACATTGACAAACATGCAGGGAGGATGCCGAGAGTGACCGGGGGGCTTCAGATTAAATGTAATGCACATTACAAACTCTCAATGGGAGGCCATCAGGATTTAGACAATGTGATGGATGACACTGCCTCCTAAAATATGATGAAATCTATTCTTAGCACTGTTAATGGACTATCTCCTCCTGCTGTGTGGAAATTTGGGTGTTTGTTTGTTTTATTTCTAGTTGTAGATGATAGAGAGCAATTACCGATTTTTTTTTGTTGTTGTTGTTTTTTGTTGTTTTTTTTTGTTTTGTTTTTTTTTTGTTATTATCATGTTTTGGCATGATATTACTGGAAACTTTTTCGGATTGTACTAATAATTTCACGAAGACCGAGTTTACAAGTCTAAATTAATGACTTGGTGTGTGATGCTGACATACAATATAAGCGACTGATTCAAGTTCCAATTACCCCGAGCTGAGAGGAGCTTTTTTAGACCGGTTTATAAAACACACTATCAAAGCAACCTTTCATAAGCTCTTTGCGTAATAACGGCTTGAGAACTTACCTAATGGCACAAGTTCTCTCTCTCTCTCTCTCTCTCTCTCTCTCTCACACACACACACACACACACACACACACACAAACACACACACAAACACGCTAAGAACTAAGATAGTCTTCCCAGGTATTTAGTACCACTGATCAGGTTGTTAATATAAAGTTCCTATTTGTCTTAAAGAATCACATCCTATTTGCACAACATTTAGTGTGGATAATTTCATAACTATAAGCCTGAATTCATAGGATCGTAGGAGGAATGCATTTAGTGCAAGAACTGATATCTGATTTTGAGACCAGCAGTGCAGCAGGTTCAAAAGGCATTGTGCAAATCTTTGGCACTTTGGCTAATTAGCATTAGCATTGCATCACAATGGAAGGACAAACTTTTGTTGTCAGCTCTCAGTGCTTTCCCCCATTGATCTTTAAGCGCTTCTTGGAGTAAAAGGATTCCCTCTTCTCTGTAATGATATTCTTGAAACAGCAGATGATTTATTTACACATGTGTGCATCAAATGAAGTCAAACGTCTAGGGTCAGCTTTCACACTTTTTTACTCCAGTGAACAGCCTATTTCTGAGTTTTAATTAGGAGAATACAATTCACAAAAATGTTCTAATTTTAATGAGGTTTTGAACTAGGTGTTTGTAAACAACATACAAAACCACTGCTAGAGAAAATACACATTTGTGTATATGGACATTTGTCTAAACACCTGAGGTAGCCCTTGTGACAACTTCCCCATGTGACAACTAGCCTAGGTCTCTTTGAAATTGGGCAACACTTTACAATAAGGATCCATTCATTAACATTAGTTAATGCAGTAGGTATCATGAATAAACAATTAACAATATCTTTTTGTACATAATTTATTAATCTTTATTCATGTTAGTTGATAAAAATACTATCGTTCATTGTTAGTTCATAATGCATTAACTAATGTTAAAAAACACAACTTTTGATTTAAAAAATGTATTATATGTTGTAATTAACATTAACTAAGATCAATAAATGCTGAAATTGTTTTTTAGTTCATGTTAACTAATGTTGTTAACTAATGCTTACAAATGAAACCTTATGTAAACTGTTACCTGAAACTGCCTTTCTCAAATTACTGCTGCTCACTGAACATACCAACTCAAACACTGTGGTCATAAAACTACATCCCAGCAACAACAAACTGCCACCAGATACAGTTTACCAGCTGGGAAAGTCCAGTCTGCCTCTGGTCACTCAGCAGCTGCCCAGAACTGGGGCAATTTGCCCATTTTAGCTCCCTGCAAGTTTGTGCCTGGTTTTGTATCCGAGGCCAATTAGCGAGCCCTACCTTAGCCTGCAGCTAAAAGGCTACTAATGGGAGGATGGAGGGCACTGGGGGAATTCACCTGAGAGGTGTGGAGAGATCCCCACAGAGCTTTAATTTGAGTGTAAAGGGGAGGTGGTGATGGTGGATCAGGGGGATGGAGGGCCTCAGAAATTTTTGCACTGAGCTTCATTGTTACTGCTGGTCATTTGATCTTAAAATAATTTACTTCATAATCTCACAGCAGGAGCAATAGGTGCTGCTCGATTAGGCTGCCAGGTCTGAGAGAGTGGGAGAGAGAAGAGAGCGTTTAAGAGTTGGGGGGGGGGGTGGGTAGGGGCGAGATGGACAGGGAACAGCGAGGACAACATAGTCTGGTTCCTATGGGGACCTATGGGGTTTTTAGGGTTTTCAGTGTTTCAAAGGCTCAGAAATACATTCACCAAGACTCAATTTATGAGCAAGATATTTCAAGGAATTCTGAGGACATTTACGAACATTGTATTGTGGCAAAACGGAATTGTTGTTTAGAAATCCTAGTAAATTCTAATTTGTTATAAAATATAATTCAAATAATTGTATTAATTATAGCTTATGTATGTAATTTCTGTGCCACTGCCTTATCAAACAGAATTGCAAAAATAATTACTCGCGGCAATGTTGCTGTTTTGGGCTGGATAGACTACTCAAACAAAAAGAAGAATGTTTTGATAGAGCCACAGAGACTTGCACTTTTGGTGAAATCAACAGTCATATGGCTTACTCTGTAAAAAAACAAAAAACAAAAATGTAATCTATGGGATATGAGAAAAAATTTTAAATAAAAAAAATGATACACATCAACTTTTAAACCATTCTTCAGTGAAATGATAAAAAACTAAATGGAAACACATAAAAAAAATGTGTAGCACTTCATTTTACAGTACTGTTCTACATTTACTTACTATATAATTAAAACAACTATAGTAATTACTAGGTACTAACCCTAAAACTAACCCTAACTCTAACCTTAACCAATATTAAGTACATGTAGTTATCTAATATTACTCAGTACTTTCTTGGGTAAGTACACTGTAAGTATACTGAAAGTACACTTGTAAAATAAAGTGCAACGAAAAAAGTGTCGTGATTTCCTCACCCAAACTGACACAATTTCAGCAGTAGAGCATATCTGGTGCACCAGTAAAAGTCTGTGGCTTCTGTCCTGCAAACAGAAGCTATTTGCGGTAATGACGAGATCCTACGAGCAAAATCCTGCCCCATCATTTACTTTAACTGAAATCTTAACCATAGGCCTCTTTTCGTCATCCGTTTTTATGAAACTAGATGAACTACAATTAGATTTAACAGGGGAAAGATAAGAACTCATTTTAATTTGATAGAGGAAATTTAATTAAACGCAGAACAGTGATTTGACTCAATCTCAAGTGTTTTGTGGTTTTAGTTTCAGCTTATGTATAAGGCAACATGATCCTCTGTCAGCCAATTATTTCTAAACTGATTGTCTTGTTTCTTTAGGTTAGTTTAACTGCTACAAATGTAAAGAAATGCATGTATTTCAGTATTCAGATGCTCATCCTCATCAGAATGGGAGATTGTAATTGATGCAAACAATTTAAAACAGCACAATTACATACATATCCATGATGAATATGCATAACAAAGACCAGCTGTGTGTATTTCATTGGAATACGGAGATGCAACCGACCAAAATGCAAATGCGTCCCAATTCAGTGGATCCAAAAGGGAGAGAGGACCCATAAAGAGACGGTGACCTTAGGCAGTTTGGTCACCAAAGCCATCTAGGAGAAAAGGTCTAAGGTTGCTGGGGTCATTTGCCTAGAAAGGCTGTTTCCCATAATTGGCATAAATGCCTTCAATCAGGAGTATGGAGGAGAGAGCTGAACTCTGTCCCTTATGATAGGCACATGATTGGGGGGGGGCAGGGAATGGGGCTGGAGCGTAATGCGCCCATTACAAGCTAGTCAAGTCCAGGTGAATTGGTGTTGCCATTTACAGCACACTCTCTGGCATACAGACAGGAATAGAGAAAAAAGAGGGAGGATTGAGGGGAGGGAAAGGGGGAAGACAAGTTCTGATATCAATGTTACTAAATCAAAGTGAGGTGCTGTGAATGCAAATCAAATTGTTTGTATCACGTCATGACAAGCTGTTGAAAACATTTATTTGGTTTGTCTTATTGAAGCTGTAAAACTATGCAAAATGAGAAAGTGGAAGACTAAAATGGAATGGCAGAGCACAATTTATTGTTATATCTACCAAAGTCCTCAAAAAAAGAGTCTCTCTCACTATCTTGACTGAATGATGCATAAGTAATTAACTCGTCTATTTTCAGACTAACAAATCTAAAATTAATATCTTTCAAAAGTGTTTATTTTTTTATTTTTTTTTTAATAAAAAAATAAATAAATACAAAGTAAAATTTAAATAAGTAGAAGCATTTAAAATAATCAAAGTGGTATTACAGGGGTCTTTATTTATGGAACACTTTTTGTTCTATGTATCTTTGAGAAATCATTCTATTGATTCTCTGCCCATGATAATAAAAATGTATATGGTTTATTTAAAGTTGCGCAAGCAGTTTAGAGATTAGTTTGTTTAGCTGAGATTTGCGTGTTTTCATGCAGGGACATAACTCCCTTAGAATATAGTCATCGATGCCAAGCTATTTCATTCACATCCCTTCTGGTAAATCTTACACCACTATGCAGTTATGGCTCCAAACACAATGACTCCACAATCCTCAGACAGAACTTTAAAATGCTGCAGGCAAGTCTGGCTTTACACTCACAAAAGATGTGCACTTGAGTCTTTAGTTTCCTTGTAAAGTGGACACTGAAGAGAAAAGCAAACAGTCAAACAGCATAAAATTACCATTCAGAAGAGCTCATAAATTAAGGATTTCGTTGTATTCAAATGTATTTGATTAATCAAGGGATTTCATGTTTTCTTGATATTCTGTAAGTGAAAAAATGCAAATGTACATTAAGTTTGAATTCAATGTTTTTCATTCTGTAAACCCTGTTATGCTTTTTGGAGTGAGTTTTCATTTAGAAGCACTGTTTATAAAATGGGAAAAAATCATTTTAAAACATAGACTTACAGAAATCACATAGCTATACACATAGTCAGGTAGCAGAGTTTGCAGTCTTGGATGATTTTTTTAAACATTTATTGACCCATCCTCTTTGGGCAGTAAAGCAAGTGTGCAGAATTTGTTTGAGACCAAAGGGTGTGCATATAAAAACTTTTATGCTGGCCTCAGAAGCACCTGTGATCTCTCTGTACTAAGTGCTGGGCTGCAAGGTCATAAATCACGAGCTGTGAGAGGAATATCTCATCGGCTGCCTGCGTTGGGCTGCCAGTGCTGGGATTAAGGAATCAAAAGGCCAAGTATAAACTAATGCCACACCGGACCCTGAGACAAAACAGATCAACGCCAGAGACCCTGCACCCCCCACTCTCTCATCTCTGAGGTGGAAGCAGGCAGCTGGGTCTATAGGGCATGGGAGTTATCTACATACACACAATTTACAAATATGCTCCCCCCCCCCTCCATTTTTATATGTATACTGATTGAAAAAAAAAATAACAATAAAAAACCCTTAATGTGGCAAATGAAAAAAAAAAAACTATAACAAATAAAAAAAATATATGAAAAATAATTATAAATAAAATAAAACCAGTTAGTCATTCAATTGTTAAAAGTAATCATGTAAATGATTAGAGGGAACTGAAGGTTATGTATTACACCACATTACATATGTGATAATGCACTTGGTTTATGAGGAATGGTATCTTGTTTTAATCTTCTTTAAGGTCAGTAGGGTAGCACCACTCTTTTGGGGGGTTTATTAAAAAGGATAAAGCCTCTCTCCAGACATGCACTAATGATTTTCCTTTGGGAATACTCAAGATCCCTCTGCTCTGGTATCTGTCTATTGGCCTATTCCCCACTCTCTCCTTACACAAAGACTAATATCTGCTGGCCAGTGGAGTTAAATCTGACATGATTATTCATGTTAGTGTATGCTATGCTAAGGTATATTATACGGATAGCATCCCAAACAGCAGGCAATCTGCTCAGTTAAGGAAGGAATATGTTGTAACTCGCCATCTAGGTAAATAAAAAGGGTGTTTGTCACCATCCAAGTGGAGCACTTAAATCTGTCATATCTCAAGTGAGGAACAATAAAAACAAGTAAAGCAAGATAAGCAGCAGCGGTTGAATGGTTACTTCCTCTCGACCCCGGAGAGGACGTATCCATCAACAGATGCCCTCGGGTTGAGGATAACAAATTTGTTCTTTTATGAAGCTTGCATAACACCGCAGGGGTACACATAGGAGGGCCGCATGTGGCCGGATATCGCATTCCGTCCAGTTCAAACTACATTCCCATGGTTTCCCAGAATGTTAACGCCAGGAGCGAGCGACTTTCAGTGGATGTAGCTGACGTGCCTCGGCATGAAGTCGCAAACACTGACAGAAATCTTTCGAAATCGCTTCACTGTTCCCAGCAGATAGAGAATGTTATTAGGCTATATACATATATGGGCACCGAGTGAGCGAAAATGACTCAGCGAATTCTGAGGCTGATGTGTGACTTTTTATGCTAGGAAATTATATTTTAAAATCCTTTATTATTATTTTTTTTTAATTTTTTTTTATAATTATTTAGAATGAATATTAAATCAACTAACGTTAATAAAATCAGTTTAAAATACAAAGTAAAATAAATCTCACTTGTTGTTGTTGTTGTTTAATAATAATTATTATTATATAGCCTACCATCAGGGACAAAAACGGAATTATTTTGAGACTAGCAATTACGCAAAAGTTTCAGGTGTACTGACTGGCACAGCTTTGCCCTTTAGTATTAGAGCCTGTATGCTTTTTTTTTTTTTTTTTCTCACTTAAGTTGGGACATAAAGTTCACACTAAGGGCTTAGTAACTAACTAGTTAGTTTGTAACTAAGCCAGTGCTTAATTTGGTTGCACCACTTGTTCTTAAGGCAAGACTCTTAGGTCGTACGCTCTCCGTAAAGTAATGCGTAGTCGCATAATATGATGTTTACTTGTATTGATCCAATAAACAGCCTTCAAATTTGTACACAGAAGTGTTGAAAAGCTGTGTATTTCAGTTTTATCTTGTTACTGTTGATGTTCAAACCTTGTTTGCTCACGTAACTGTCAGCTGTAATAAATTATATCCCCATTAAAATACGATACGTAATAAAACAAGATTTCATTAATGGTATAGGCTATTTAGACTATGTAAATAACAATATTTAATAACTGTATCTAAAATGAATAAGGGGCAATAAATAAATACTAATACAACAGGCTGGAAAAATAGTCATTTATTCATTTTAATATCTTATATATTTTGTATATGTGAAACTTGACACCGGGTGGTGTACACAGGATAGTGCACCGGTTTCATGCTGAGTAAGTTTTTTTTACATAATGTTTTCTCCCGAAAATTTAAACACGTGTTATGCAACATCATCATATATGTCGAAAGGATTGAAGCCTGTCACGCAAAACATGAGCTCATTGATGTAATTAAGTGATTCTGCTTTGTATTCCATCAGTTACTCCTGGTCGGAGGCTTTCGTAAATATTTAGTTTATACGTAGGGTTACGTCCTACCTAAGTTTAATGGTGCAACGCTCAAATATTAAGTAGTGCGTAAATTGTAGTGCCCATTTACTTCACAACTAGGCTAAATTGTAACATATAGCTGGTGCAACCGGCCCAGAGCTTTGGGGAACCACTAATCATGAGGGAAACCGTCTCCAAAAAGAGACCATTCCTACAGTGCTCATCAAGTAGCCGGGACAGGCAAAGCACGTCGTGTTTGTCAGCAGAAGCAGTCGGCGTTCATTAGTGTGCTTCAATAATCCAGTCCCCTAGAGGGCATTATTGGTGCACTCAGGTGAAAATTAACAGAGGCCATCTGAAGAATTCATTCTTACTGTAGAAGTGTGTCATGATGAATTCTTATGAAGACAATACAAGTTGTGGACCTTTGACTTTTGATTTATTTATTTTCTTAGATGTAACGATTTGAATTTTTAAGAATGTTACAAATTGAGTTCTTAAGAATATAACAGTTTATAAACATGGAATCATCAGCTGTGGAACTGTTAAGCGTGTAAAGGGCCGTTCACAACGAACGCGTTTCGTGTTTTCCCAACGCCTCGAGCAGGAGAGTTTTTTAGACGTTTCACGTGAAAAAAAAAAAAAAAAAATCAACTTTTAAACGCGCGCCAATACAGTATGCGTTTTTTTTTTTTTTTTTGTTTTATTTTTGTTTTTGTTTTTGTTTTTTGCGCAAGAACGCGTTGTGTGTGAACGGCTCATAAGTCAGACTTTCACCAAGTATATTACTCTGTTAAAATTACATTAAGTAGAAAAATAAGGTGTTCTACTTTTGTAAAAGTTTAAATGTACGTCTGAAGCCACTATATGCAATTATGAATAGCTATTTAGTCGTTTTCCCCCTATGTAACCTACTCTGTCCATTGGTAAATTTTTGTATCGTTAATGTTGTCAAGTGAGACAAACTTGGAGTGAATGACTTAAGTGCTGCTTTGGGTGTTTTGGTAGTAACCAAGGCAACTGGACGCTGTACCGCCCTCTTTCTGCACTTTTTTCTGAATTAAATCTCTTCAGCCTATGCATGAAGCAAAACACGTAATATGTAAACACGTGACATTCGTCGCGTTACACATGGTTTAAAAAATAGTTTCTATCGTTCAGCTGGGAACCGCTGTTCCACAAGGACAACAAAATGTCAGAGGAGGAAGAATCTCCGTTTTCTCAAGACCTCAGGGTGCAGTATTTAGGCGAGAGACTGTGCCTGATGCTCAAAGTCAAAACTGATACGTGGGAAAAATTTGTCAACCTTGAAAAACACAAAACATATTTTACAATGTTTTTCGAATCCCGTATTACATTGTTATTTTTCAGCTTGACTGCGTCCAATGGTCTTACTGTTTCTACTGAGGTAAGTGATCAATGAGGCCTTGTGTTTACATCTCTGTGTCTGATATACAGTATATTCAGTGTATGCAAAATCAGATATCACAGGTTCAATCATTTAATATTGTACTAGTTATTTCAACAACTATCAAACATTGTTTTATTTGTGTACTTTAGGCATGTCCTCTTTCTAAACACAAGGAAGTTTACATTCTTAAGAAAGAAAATGTCCCCATCCTCCCAGAAAACTGTAGAGGTTCTGTACTCTTTGGGGTGCTCTCACCCACTGTTCTGCCACAGCTGTCAGACACCATGGAGAAGGTAATGAACTCTTTTAGATTTTCAAGAACACTGCTTAGATCCACAACTGTTTGATAGGCTGTCAGAAAAGTAAATAAATACACAAGGAGTGAGAACTCTCATTATCGAAAGCTCTGAGATTTTTCTTGGACTTGAATGTTTAATTTATGGTCTCTTAAACATAAAGTAATAAATGCATGTGAAATTTGTCATCATTTTGCATCAAGGTCTGTTTGCCGCTTCTGTCAAACAAGAAGAATCACCTGATGTGGCCGAATTCAGTATCGCAGGATGTGAAAAAACACATTGAGAATTTGCAAAGCAAGGTTTCCGTGGTTACGGGAGAGTTATACGGGAAAACCATCCTTCCCATTCCTGCCATCCAAGAGTGGATAGAGCACTGTCAAGAGGCAACTGTCACACTGTATGACAAGCTTTATTTGTGGGGGTTTTCTTCTGTGATAATATGGATACATCCCATAAAAGGAGCGCTTGATCAAAACATCTTGGTTTCAAGGGATTGTTCACCCAAAAATAAAAATTCTGTCATCATTTGCTCACTCTCATATCATTTTAAACCTTTATAATACTCTCTCTTCCGTCAAACACAAAAGAAGTTTAGCAGAATTTTGAGGCTGTTCTTTCCCATATAGTGAAAGTTAACTGTGACCAGGGTCAGACTCATGCTCTCCTTTCCTACTCGATGGAAGAGAGAATGTAAAATATTGGTTTAGAATGACACAAGTTAATGGCAACATTTAAATTTTTTGGGTGAACTATACATTTAAAGTATAATCATTGTAGTATTAATCATTTGTATTCTTTAAAGGGATAGTCCCTCCAAAATTGAATCATTTACTCACCCTCATGCCATCCCAGATGTGTATGACTTTCTTCTTCTGCTGAACAGAAATTAAGATTTTTAGAAGAATATCTCAGCTCTGTTGGTCCTTTCAATGCAAGTGAATTTTGGCCAGAAATCTGTAGGTCCAAAAAGCAGATAAAACAGCATAAAAGTAATCCATAATACTCCAGGAGTTTAATCCATATTTTCAAAAGTGATAAGATAAGTGTGGGTGAGAAACAGATAAATATTTAAGTCTTTTTTTTTACTATAAATCTCCATTTTCACTTTCACATCTGAAAGTCACATGTGGCGCCTGTTTAGTTTCACTTTCACATATGAATGTGAAAGTGAAAGTGGAGATTTATAGTAAAAAAAGGACTTAAATATTGATCTGTTTCTCACACACACCTATCATATAACTTTTGAAAATATGGATTTAGCCAAAAAAGTCATACACATCTGGGATAGCATGAGGGTGAGTAAATGATTAGAGAATTTTCATTTTTGGGTGAACTATCCCTTTAAGGTTATTGTCTTAACCTTAAACCTCATAGAGTAAGTGTAAAAAGCATAATGTTTCCTTGTTTTGACTGAAACAACAATCTATTTTTGTCTTTGGCAAACAAGACAAGACAGTCACAATAGAGCCGTGATACATGCAATTGAGTCCATGGTCATCAGCTGGACGCACATGATCCATAAAGTCTTGCGAGTAGATTCTGCCGAATTGATTAAGAAGGGGCTGAACCCTGGACCAAAAGCTGAACTTGACTTCTGGAGGTCCAGGAAAACGAACATACAAAGCATTCACGAACAGGTTTGTTTAGCCATTAGCATTTTACACTGTGTAAGTTAGCGGAAATGATTGGCAATGTACTAAATCTTTCTAAATCTCAGCTTCAGAATCCTTGTGTTAGGAAAATGAGGAGGATTCTGGAAATAATAAACAGCAGTTATTTCCCACCATTCAAAGCTTTGGCGGAGAATGTTTTTGACGGTAAGGGATAGAGTTATACAATGTTCCAACCTTCATTTCATTAAAACAGTTAATTTCAACTATACTTTACTGTGTCTTACTAATTCATGGCATTCTCTCTTAAGACTCTGCCTAGATATCGGTAACAAAGTATATTTCCCATGTAGCATAAATTCTGTATGTCAGTAGCAATTATGCATTTCTCCCAAAGCTTTGCAGGAGGCCAGGGCTATAGACCTTCATCTTCAACCTCTCAGATCAGTGCTGTCTCAACTTGAAGAGCATGAGTTCTCATTCCTGCATGCACTCATTCCACCAGTCTTTCATCTTATATTTCTGGTCTGGACACACTGTTCATTCTATCGTTCACCTGCTCGCATCGTCGTGCTGCTGCAAGAGCTCTGCAACCTCCTCATTCAGCAGGTATGACATATGCATCATGATTTCTGATATCTGTTTAGGTTTCTCCTACAGGAGTCAAAGAGTTAGTTCACCCAAAAAGGAAATTTCTGTCATCATTTACTCACCTCATATCATTTCAAATCTCAAAGGACTTTCTATCTTCCATGAAACACAAAAGGAGATGTTAAGCAGAATGTTAGGGACTAACAGTCTCAGTCACCACTTATCAGTTTCTTAATTTTAAAGTCAATTTTGGGATTGGATATAGCCAAAATATAGATTAAAATGATGCTCTTATAACCAAAATATCACATCTTTGCTCCAACTAGGCCACTTCATATCTCAGTGCAGAGAAACTGCTGAGAGTGGAGACTGAAGATATTTTGGAAAAGTTACAAACTGTAGTGGGAGTTTTCAGGTGTTTCAGGGAAACATTCAAGACCTACAGACAGAAAGTGGCTGCTTCGACCAGTTCTTGTGCTTCACACAAGTGTTGGGATTTCCCTTCAGCTCTCATTTTTACTAGATTCGAAGTCTTCTTAGCTCGGGTTTCACAGTTAAAGGTAAGCAGTTATGTATACACTCACTCACTATAACATAATTTGTGTTTGATTGTTGTGGGTATTTATAGTCTTTGGAAAGAATTAGCTCTGATGATATTAGTTTAATTGTTGTGAATTGTTTTATGTATTGTCATGATGCAAATTGCTTGCTATACGTATGTATGTGTGTTTAGTATATGTAAGTATTAGCACCGTTTACCTTAAAGGAATATTCCAGGTACAAGACAAGTTAAGCTCAATTGACAGCATTTATAGCATAATGTTGACTACCGCAAAAAAATTATTTCGACTTTACACAGAAAAAGTTAGTAAGCAATTTTATCACCCTAAAATCATGTTAACACGTATATTGTTTATGTCTTGTGGCTATAATTTTGAAATAGAGAGTTTGTTTACGGATTGTTTACGGATTGGCCCCATTCACTTCCATTGTAAGTGCCTCATTGTAACCCAGATTTTGCTTTTTTTTTTTAAAGAAAAGATGGGGCAAGTCAAAATACATTTTTGTGGTAATCAATATTGTACCACAAATGCTGTCGATTGAGCTTAACTTGTATTGAACCTGGAATATTCCTTTAAGAAATTGATTATGATATAAAACTAGCATTTGAACATTGGGATGTTGGGATGCTTTATGTTTTCCAGGCCGTTTTCTCCACCATGTTGGAGTTCCAAAGGTTGGAGAAGCTGGTGTTTGGAGGACTCAGAGGAAGGGTTTACACTGAACAGGTCTCTCTGCTGCATTCAGAGTTTCTCAAACTCTGTAAAGTAATAAGAGATCGGAAATACAATCCACTAGATTTGACATCTCAGGTATGGTTTGACTTTGGATCTTTTAGAGTAAGTCAAAAGATCATGAAGAGTGTGTTTTGAATTCCTAATAGAATTTTATGCTCCGAACAGTGAAACATATATTTGGCATGTTATCTTAAACATTAAACATGTTCAGTAAATCTTTGTAAATTATGTGAAATAGATAGCAGTGTTTGATGCAATAGTAGATATAACTCACTGATTCTTGAGTTAAGGGACAAAACATGTTTAAAACTTTTTGTTTTTAAATATATCAATTTGAAATGGGTATATTTGTAGACAAAGGTCTCAGCTAACAAACCATGTACAGGTTTTTTATAAAAACGCTTTTATCTGAAAATTCACATTTATTAAATAATTACATCTTACTGTAATATCGGTCAATTCCATCAGACACACTAAAAGCATGCTATTTTAATTTGATACATCCAACAAGAGTGTAAAGTCTTTAATTATCTAATAATGGTGTTCAGTAAAGGAGTTAAGTGATAAAATACATTCTATAATTTTTTATTTTTTTTCTGTTTTCACACTATTCTGAAAATTCTGACAGAGTTGATAAAATGTAAAAAATGTTCCATCTTAACCATGTGTTGTACACTGGAGCTATTTAGTTTTTTTCCTCAGTTGAAGCTGCCTCTTTAACCTAAACTAAAATGGCAAAATGATTCTTCAAGTCTGAACAGAAATTATCTCAATGGGATGAGGGTGTTGACATGCTAAAGCTGTGACCACAGAGACTTGAAGGTGCAGTATGTAAGATTCAGAAACCCTTGTTATTAATGACACCTGTGGCCGTTAAGTGAACTGCAGCCGTTACCTGTTGCTTGTGCTCGCGCTCGTGCACACACTCCTTAGGGACGCGAGCGAGCGAGCATTGGCCAAAACAATGACGTAACGTACAAAGAGACTGAACGTGATCCACCGGCATCATGCTGACAGATGAGGTAGCATAATTAAAATTACACAGTTATGATTGTTTTACTACAAACTTTGAGACTAAACTAAAACTACTTATCAGCTAACATAGCATACTGATACACACATACATACTACCGAACTATACCAGACAGTTTACTGCTGCACTGCACTGTTATGTTGCACTATTGTATGTTTTGTATGTCATATGTTGTACTACGAATAAGAAACCAGCGTATTTGTTTAAATTTATCCTGCAAACCTGACTTTTAGTATAAAGAGAAGATCGTTGAAATTAATTGAAAGTTACAAAGCAAGGCAGCTTGCAATTCGTCAGCGTTAGTAGGCAAGATCAAGTTAGCTAAAATTACACAGATCAATCCTTATGGCACTATATTTCACATGCTTTGCATTTATGTAAGCTTACCTGTCCAATAAGAAAATGCCAATTCAGGGTCGGTTTTGATCCCCAAAACCGAACGAAGTTCCCTCCAGGAATCAAATGCCCTGCCGACGTTCACTCTAGTTTTCGCTCGACCACGATCACGTTCCCGCTTAGCCAGACGGGATTCAGTAAAAGGCTCTCGGGAGCACGCATAAACGTCACATCCTTTGGATTTTCCCAGCAAAACCGACCCGCTCCCTTCGCATGAAAATCAGTCTACAGGCTTTAATTTTAATTTTTTTAACATTTTTTAAGTTGCGTTACAAGCCGTTCACACATTGGCAAAAAAAGGCAAATATTACATGAAAATTGTTACATACTGCACCTTTAAACATTGTTTGTTTGAAATATATAAAAATATAAACATTACCAGATCCTGTGTCCTACTGTTGCATCTACCATGAGCAGGAAGTGGGAAAGATGCAAAGTGAGGATACAACTTTGATAGGCAGTTTTTTATGGAAAATATAATTACAATTTTACGTTATGTAGTGTTGATATCTTATAGATCCCTAACTTTTATTTGATATTTATAAATGTGTTGCATTTTTAAACATTTTGTCTGGCAGTTTAACACTGTGACCTCTTGCTGAGTACAGGTTAATTGTAATTATTTAAAAATATAAGTATACACATTTCCTTTCAGATGTAACTCTTTCAGTATTTTTATTATGATTAATTTCTTGATTTGTTAACATAAAGAGGACTTTTGTATGTATGACATGTTTTGTCCCTTATCTCAAGAATCAATGAACTCTTACTGGGCCTCTGTTGCTATAGTTCTACTGTGATATTTATCAGTATCATGGTGAAAGTTTTTATAGTGGAAAGGGTTATCTTTAAAAAGATAAGGTATATGTGGATATTGTGACCAGAAGAGGTGGCCAGAAAGCTTAATTGGCAACCTTTTTTTCCTTGTGAGGTTTGATTGTCCTCATAATTCATCTTTATGTGAGTCCTGTTTGTAAAGTTTTAGATGACACTTTGTAGTAACATCCATAACTCTAAGTACTTAGCAAACTTTATACTAATTAATTACTTTATAGGCATATACAGTACTGTAGTGTTTAAAAGATTATAAGTAAAAGTACATATACATTAATAAGTGTTTGCACTTTTTTCCAGCTTTATTTTGAGTATTTAACAGTTGAAACACACATTTTAGGTACTTACCTGAAGTTGTTTGGCTTAATATTACATTTTAAACCTTGATTTAAAATTTTGAAAGGATTTTGAAAAAGACTGCGAAGGTTTCCAAGAAAAAGTGGCAGATTTTGATCAACGGCTGTCCAGGATTCTGTGCCTATCCTTTCAAGATTGTTCAGGACTGGAATCTGTTTTCAAAGTAAGCTTTTTAAATGAGGCTAATTTAGTTCAAAAATATAAAGAAAAAGCAGAATATAACCTATAATGTATCTTTCAATATGCATCTCTTTGAAGCTGGTTGCTGTGCTCAAACCCTTCTTGGACAGACACATCATAAAGGAAAGTTTTACTCCAAATTTCACCAAAATAATTCTGCTCTTTGGGGAAGAGCTGGACAAATGCAAACACCTGTTTGCTTCTCATTTTGAGCAGGTACAGTTATAGTTTTTCAGCAGCACCTTGTTGTTGGTATGCAAAATTGACCTTTTTTGGAAATCACTTATCATTTAATTCCAGAAAAAGAGCAACAAAATATTGTTGAGCAAGAACATGCCTGCTATGACGGGAGCTTTGAAATGGACAAAAATGATCAGAGACAGAATTCAAACTCCTTGGAAGAATTTCCGATTTGTTCTTGATATGTAAGTGTTTATAAACACTTTTTAGCTCATTTATTATTTTCATTTTTTTTTTTTTTTTTTTTTTGGTACAATTGAGTCTGATGAGGTTGGTGCAATCCTCTCACAGGACAGCGGAAGGTGCAGAGATGAAATTGGTCAGTAATAAGTACATGGAGATATCCGCACATTTAGATGAGTACGAGAAGCAGATCTATTTCAGCTGGTGTAAAGATATTGACCAGGTCTGCCAGATGAACCTGGATCGGCCCCTCATCAAAAGAGATCCCAGCACAGACCTACTGTCAGTAAACGTCAATCAAGAGGTGAAGAGCATAACTATAGTGTGTTGAAAATACAGCAGAGCACATTGCTTTAATTTCAGTTGTTAGACAATCCGAATACCTAATTGTAAATTTGCATAATGTTGACCTTTTTACCTTTCAGCTGATTTCTGTGCTGAAGGATGTGAAACAGCTGAAAATTCTTAATCAGATGAACATCCCCCCCGCTGCCTTGAAGGTTTATGAGAATAGAGAGATTTTCTTTAAGGTTTGTGAATGCTCAGTTTTTATTTGCCTATTATCAGTTACGATCTTGTTTGTTTTTAACATTCTATGAGGTAAGTGGGTCTCATTTGCTATTAATTGCATACAAGGTTCTCTCACAAAGTCTCCACCAGATTCCTAACAGGTGTATACACATACATTTGTTAATATTCTTATTTTAATTTACCCTTTTTATAGACTGTGATGATGCAGAGTAAACATAACAGGATTCTTTGTGTTATATTTACCTGATATTAATATAAATGACACTGCTGTGATGGGATTTTGGCAGTTTGGCATCTTTCTCTCTTCTACTGTTGGAATCCATCTCTTGATTTTTCATTTTTGGAAAGTCGTGGCAATGTAATTATGGAATTGTACTTTTGCCATTGGAGCAAATGGGCAAAAATAATACTATTTGCTGTGGTCTCCCATGTACCTGTATAGAAGTTACCCTGCTATATTTTACTTCTGCATTCCCAAAACAGAAATGTGAGAAGGGTTCATGTTAAAGGTTTAGTTCACCCAAAAATGAAAACTCTCATCATTTACTCACACTCATGCCATCTAAGATGACTTTCTTTCATTGCTGACAACACAAACAAAGAGTTTTAGAAGAATATCTCAGCTCTGGAGGTCCATACAATGCAAGTGGATGGTGATCAGGCCTTTGAAGCTCCAAAAAGCAGATAAAGTCAGCATAAAAGTAATCCAACAGACAGGTTTAATCAATGTCTTCTAAAGCGATTCAGTTGGTTTTGGGTGAGAACAGAACAAAATGTAACCTTTTCATTGTACATCTTGACAGCAGTCTCCTTGGCGATCATGATTTTAAGCTCAATTACATCTAGCACTCTGCACATGTGTCAAGAACTAGGAAGTGTATTGAGACTGTAATGGCAAGATGTACAATTAAAAAGGAGTTACATTTTGGTCTGTTATCACCCAAAATCGACTGGATTGCTTAAGAAGATATTGATTAAACCACTGGAGTCTTATGGATTACTTTTATGCTGACTTTATCTTCTTTTTGGAGCTTCAGATGCCTGGTCACCATTCACTTGCATTGTATGGACCTACAGAGCTGAGATATTCTTCTAGAAATCATCTGCTGAAGAAGGAAAGTCATACACAACTGGAATGTCATGAGGGTAAGTAAATGGGTGAACTATCCCTTTAATAAATCCACAGTTAGTAATTAGCATAATACATGCACAAACTATCTCCATATAAGGGTTTTCCGGACAACCTCTACTGTACAGTCATTCATAATTTTCTGCAAACATGTCCTGAGAGCACAGGAGTCTTAGATGTTTGCATATTTATGGTTGGAATTTGTTCAATATGGAACCCTAAATTTTGTGAAAAATGTAAGTGCAAGCTTATTGATAAATCATGAGTTCTGTGTCAAAAGTGAATGAGACCCATTAGGAGAATTTTTCCTAATCTCTCACAGAACCTTGGCAGCCTACATTTAATGGTGCAGTGGTACAACAAGGTGAGACAGATGACCCTTGAGGTTGAGGCTCCACTCATGAAGGAGGAGATGGAGATTATTGACCAGCAGCTCCATCGAGCTGAAACCAAGCTCACATGGCAGGACCAGAACTGTTGGGACTACATCTGCATACTAAAGGACTCAGTCTATCAGCTGGAGAGAAGACTTCAGAAAGCAAAAGACAATATTGAGATGATGGAAGGTCTTATGAATGGATGGAGCAAACAGCCGATGTTCTGCAGGAAAGACAACAAGAAAGACACACTCTTGCAACTGGAAGATAGAGCAGCACGAGTGGAAAAAAGATACAGCAACCTCAGGAACGATGGAGAAGCAATCAATAATTTGTTACAGGTGAGGGAGTGCCTTTTTCTTAATGGTGAAGTGTGTAATTTTTTCTGTTAAAAGACTCCTATCCCAGCTTAATGTGGAAAGACAACTATAAGTAAGCTATTCGTAAGTAGATGTTCCCTTAAACCTCCTATTCTGATTAAGTAGGGCAGCTTACAGTACTTTGCTGTTCATGGTCATTTTTGACCGGACACAGTACAGGTGTACATTTTTTGTTTTTGTTTTAAAGAAATTATAACATTTCTTTATCCCAGAAGTTAAAAACAATAAAATTATGCACTTCTTTTGTGATTTTATGTTTTTATTTACATATACATTTCTCGATTTCAACATTCATTTGCATATGAAAATTAGCAAATTTATGTAACATCACTACAGCAAAAACCTTGTTGAAACATGAAGAAAATATGAGAATGTGTCCTGTATTGAGGGCAGATTGCTGCCATATGGTAAAAAAAAAAACAAAAAAAAAAAAACATGAATTGAAAATCATGTCATGACAATAATAGCAAGTAGATGGCTGCAGTGTTTTATGCAGCCACCTACTGTGTAGTAATTCTAAATTGTATCACAAGTTATGCATTTTTATATATATTTAGACATTATCAAACTATTATTTGTCAAAGTTTAGCATTTTTGTCAAGTGTCAGTTTTTGCAATAAGGTCACATTATGCTTACAGTCAAACCTGACCTGGTGTTACAAAGACAAGACATACAATAAAATTGTTACCAATAATTTATTTCAAACATCAACATTTAATAACTTAAAGTAAATTAATAATAATGTCAAGAAAATGAAGAGTAATAAACAGAAATGAACAGCAATGGAATGTGAAAATTCAATTAGTGTATAAAACAGAAGATTCAGACTTTGTTCTTTGTTCTCTTTGTACATGTGTGCGTGCGTGAGTGTGTGCGTGCGTGAGTGTGTTTGTGCGTGCGTGTGTGTGGGCATGCGCTTGAGTGAATTTGTGCGTGCGTGTGTGCGTGCATGTGTTTGTGTGTGTGTGTGTGTGTGTGTGTTGTGTTCTGCCTTCTGGTTGTTAGTCTCACCCATTTATTTCTGTGTGTGTGTGTGCTGCATTGTGATTGTGTTATGGCCTTACCTCCTCATTTGTGTGCGTGTGTGTGTGTTCTGCTTTGTGGCTGATTTATTGATTTTATTTGACAAAAAAAAAATTGTGTTATAGTGTCTCCAGTTCATTTGTGTGTGTGTGTGTGTGTGTGTGTATGTGTAAGTGTGTGTGTGTTGGGGGTGTTTTGCACTGCATGTTGTAAAGTCTCACCACTTAATGTCTGTGTGTGTTTTTTCTGCATTGTGGCTGATTTAAAAATTGTATTTAACAAATAAAAAAAGAAAATTATATTTTTTTTTAGTCTTTCTTAATAATTTCCTGTGGTCTGTCAATTTTGACTTGCGAACAGCAATGGTGCCGTTTTTTTTTTTAACGACCACTTAGACTTATCGAATCAAGTCCAAATTTTTTGTTTGTGTGTGTTCAGAAGGCTAGTGGAGGAAAAGTCACAAAGGACCCTATTTTAAGAGTGCAAGCATTAAGCGCAACGCAATGCCTTAAGTCATAAGTGCAAAGTCATTGGGCATGGCCATGAAGTTTTGGTATTTTCGTGCAAGCATGCGCTAGGTCAAGGCAAAAGTGGGTTTGGCGAAATCGCCATGTGCAACACGCAAAAGGCGTGCCATTTAATTCTGAGGTTCTTCTCAGGTTATTCCACCTTCTGTGTCCTATTATATAGTCCATTCCCTCAAGCACCAACGACTTAAACAAAGACAGCACATTCATAAGAAGTTGGTAGTGTAAATGGACTGTATGCAATGAATTAGAAGAATTGAAAATTACATTATTTTGTGCTTAGTTGCGTCCTTAATGAATGTCAGGCATATTTCTAAAACAGCTACACACTCCTTTTATACGCATGGAAAATGTGATTCTCGTCAGAATTTAGATGTATGCTCCATTAAATTAAGTAATTATTATGAATCATTTTCATCTACTGACATACAAATCATGGCTAGTATTAACATTGTATCGGCACGCATTTCACTTCTACCGGTCGATTTTGAAAAATGACATTTATTTATTGAAACACTAAAAAATTTAACCAAAAATATTTCTAAATTCGAAATACGAAACGAAAATATAATAAAAATAACAAAGTGGTAAAAAAAATCATACTAAATCCAAACATTTTACTCACTTCTTCCACCGGCACCTTTTTCAGTGACTTAAAAATCACTCTATGACGACGTGGAAAATTGTTGTCTGAATTCAATCATAAATACAATTATAAATATACAATAATAATAATACATATAAACATAACAATAATAATAATAACTGAAATAAGAAACCATGATCTCTAGAAAGTTTATCACAAACATCATAATTTTTTGTTTCAACAAACAGCTTCAACAGCGATTGAAGGGACATGATTTGATGTTCTGTACTTTCAGAATCTGGACATGAAATTTATTACAACCTGCTGGTGGAAATCCAAACTGCATATGCAGGAACTGTATTTGGACTTTGCGCTGAGTTAAGAGGTGGTATTGAAGCGTCTAAGTGCAATTACATATTTCTAAAGAAAATAGCAAACTGCGTATTGCGCCACATTGGTTTACATTCAATACACCCTTATTTTGCACGCCTCCACCCACAGTAGCGCAAACACTCCCTCCCACGGCCACTTATGCTTTGTGCTGGCACGAAAATTGCACTTTGAATTAGCACGCTCATGAAAATTGGATAAGACGTTGCACACGGTCATAGCGCGTAGTGCTGCGCTTTGCGCACTCACGAAAATAGAGCCCAGAATCTTGTACTGCTCTGATAAATGAAACCATTTTTATTACATCTGAAAAATGTATTTAGGTAAAGTATGACTGAACAGAATAGGACAGTTAAAGTGTAAATACTGTGGTTCTGTGGAGCTATCAAAACATTGCTCCGTTTGAAATAGCAACATGGGAACAACCGATGGCGTGAGTTTGGGACGGGACTAACTGTTTGCAATGCCAATGGAAGACAAAGGGCAGTGTTCAGGAAACCTGTTTGAAATGTTTTTCATTTGGTTACGTTAGTGATGCAGAAATTACACACTTCAGCTTTACACTTCACTTCAGCTGGTGCCTTTTTATCAGAAATATTCCTGTTTTCTTGTATATTTTCCAGGAGAACATTATGCTCTTTGCTGCAGATAGTTCCTCGGATGCATGGAAAGCTTATTTGGAGTATGTGGATGATATGGTGGTGGAGGGGTTTTTCAGTGCAATCACTACTTCTGTAGAGTTTTTCATTGATAATACAGAGGCGTCAGTGAAACAGGCTCCCCTGTTTGAGGCTCAAATGCTGCTGACAGGATCCGAGATTATGTTTAGACCATCTCTGGACCGAGATGCTGGGGATGGACTTTATGAATTGGTGGAAGAATTACTAGGTGATGTGTTCAAGATGTCTGCTCAGGTGAAGAGGGTGGCACCTCACCTGGGCTTGGAGGACTATCAGGTACTTACCGTTAAGATAAATTAAGAATAAATGAAGTATATATAAGTATATAAGAATATATAAATAATGAAATTACAGAATAAACATACAGTAAGAAAATATCTTGAACTTTAGAGGCTTAGAGGAGAACCATTGAGGATCTATGACATACAGTGGCCCCAACAATTATATGGTCATTAAAGCCACACTTAAAATATATGAATGTTATCGAATTAGATAAAAGAATATCAAACTAAGTGGCGTTTGCACACTATTTTCATTTTTCATGCAAAAAATAGTTGTCAGGTTTTAAATGATAAAACAATAGAAATAAATATTAGAAATTAAGACATATCCATACATATTGAAATTATTTCTTTGAAAAGCTTCATTTGAAAAAGATCATTTGTTTACAGATGCCCCATTAGTTTGATTTTTTTGTTATCTATGCAACAAAATTCATACATTTTCAGGGTAGCTTAAGTGTCCAAATACTTTGCAGGCCACTGTTTATCTGTTCTCTCTGTTTGATGCTATCTAATCTGTATCAGAAAGAAGTTATGCATAAGTATATTGTTGTGCAAATACAAATGATTATTTACTGTTCATTTAGGCTGATGTCGAGGACATGTTGGACCTCTTAGATCTCAGACAGGAAGTGATGGAGAGAGTTGATGATGTCATGAAGAAAGCTTTGCAATACCAGGATGCATTTAACCGCTACGCTCCCTTATGGCTTGACGACAGGGTTGAATTTCTTAGGCAGTTTCTCCTCTATGGTCATGCGCTTACAGCTCAGGAGGTGGAGGCATATGGAGAAGATGCATTTCCAGAAAATCCTCCCACCACAGTGCAGTTCGAAGAGCAGGTGAAACCTTACTGCTTTTAATGTTTTTCCTTAAATACCAGGTATTTAAACAAGATGTGACATACTACTAATTTGGCATACAATGATAATATAGATATCGGACCATAAACTGTCCTCTAATAGTAGAGGGAAGGGTTTGTCTTGTTATTAGAGAGCTGTGTCCTTTCAAAACAGATGAATCATTATGAAGATCTACATGCAGAGGTCAGCAGTTATGAGGACTCACAGGTGTTTGAGGGCTGGTTTAGAGTGGATATCCGTTCCTTTAAGATGAGTCTTTTAAACATAATCAAAAGATGGTGCTGGATGTTTAAGGAGCACCTGATATCTTATGTTACTGGCAGGTGAGAGCCCTTTCAATAATTACATTAAAAATAATAATAATTAAACACCCTTATTTACTCAACTCCAAATGCTTTCCTACATCAACTAAAGTCATTGATTTCTGCTGATGTTCTTCAGTATCGGTGAGCTAGAGGAATTCATTGTCCAGGCAGAATTCAGGCTTAGAGAGCCGGTGTGCAGTGGAGACTACCAGGCTCTTGTGCAAGTAATGGGTTACTTGCTGGCTGTCCGAAACAGGCAGACTGGTACAGACAGGCTTTTTGAACCCATCAGTGATGTGGTCACTCTTCTGGAGCGGTATGGAGAAACCCTACCTGAGCATGTTCACGCACAACTTCAGGTGAGAGTATTTTAAAACTCCTGAGCCTTTGAGGGGAAATGTACTAGCAAATAGTGTGTATTGTTAGATATGCTTGATAACAAAGCTCTTCTTTACTGCAAATTACTTACCTGTATCAGGAGCTGCCAGAGAAGTGGAATAGCATGAAGAAGCTGGCCTGGACAGTGAAACATGAGGTTGCTCCTCTCCATACTGCAGAAGTGGCTGTCATTCGCAGGAAGTGTGTGGCTTTAGAGGTGAGGTTTTCTCATTTGCTCATAACTAAATATCGGTTAAAAGTGTGAGACTTTTCTCGCTTGAAGCAAAATTAAATGTTTTGTTTGCAGGGTTGAAAGTCTGAGAGTTAGCTATGAGACTTCAGTAAACTTTTTATTGCAACTTTAAGATAAATGTGCCCTTCATGTAAAATACTATATTATTTTTGCTGATTCACATCTCTTCTCTTAGAAAAAGCTGAATCAGTTTCGAGAGAGGTTCAAAACAGAAGCTCCTCTCCAATACAACACAGAAAGACCTTACACTCTCCTGGATAAAGTAAATGTTTCTTACTCATAACGCAGTTTTGATTTGTATACATTTACATACATTCACATTTTGTGTAGTTCACGGTGTACATTCACAGTATTGTGTGGTAAGGACATTATGTTTGTTAGTGTCACAGGGAGATGGTGATTTTAGAGGCAGAGATGGCAGAGCTCCAGGAGTCCTGTAAGCTGTTTGAAGTGAGCAGCCCTGATTCTAAGCAACTCCGGCTTTGTCAAAGAGAGACGGCTGTTTTAAAACAGCTCTGGGATCTGATGCTGTGTGCTCAGGTGGTTCATGCTTTTTAGTTTTACCTTATTTTTTATACAGTTATTGTTCTGATTTTTAGTTATTTAGCCAGATTAACTCTGCACAGGACTCTTAGCATGCTGATAGTGAAGGGATAGCTTACCTAAAAATGCAAATTCGGTCATCATTTACTCACGCTCATGTTGTTTCAAACCCATATGACTTTCTTCTGTTGAACACAATAGGAGAAATTTTGAAGAATATTAGCACTGCTCTTTTTTAAAACAATGAAAGTGAATAGTGACTGAGGCTGTCAGTCCCTATCATTCTGCCTTGCATGTCCTTTTGTGTTCCAAAGAAGAAAGTCATAAGGGCAGCCCTCTACATTGCAAGTAAAGCACTCGCATATGCAACCAAATTTCGCACTATGTGACTAAAATATGTCTGTTATTAGCCACTGGATAGTACATTTTCACTCGCCAGTGATTGAATTGTATAGTGGTGAAGAACTTAAGCACAGCAATCTTTTTACTGAATAAAAAGCTGCCGTTTAAGAAGCTGGATTCAGCCTCGTCTTTTACTGCGTGCTGTGTCTTGTGAGTGTGCACTCTGAAGGAAACATACTTTATTTGGCTGGAGTGGGTCCTGAGGTGTCATGATCACGCCATCACCAATGCTTTAGTTGAGCCGTGATATGCCATAGTTACATTTACATTTCATTTAACGACGCCAACTCTGATTTTGCTTAACCTTTTCCACAGACTGTTTTCACAACATTCTCCATTTTACAGCATGGCTACAGACCAGTAACGCGCATGTTGGACATCTGTTAGACAGTAAAAGTGTTGCAAAACTCGAGAGCTTGTTGATTTGTATTTGAGAAATTGTACAATAAATATTTTTAAACTTAAGTCTGTACACATTATGCAAGTAAAAGTTTCCTGTTGGCTCGTTCCTTGTATTTTGTGTCCAAAGATGAGATTCACACACTCCATTTTATGTCTCTTTTGATATACAGTCAGTTGGTGATCAAAAAGGAAAGAATTAACATTAATTCTAATCATACATTGCACAGATGAGGGACAAAACCACTGGAGAACTTCTCTCTTGTTAATGTGCGCTTCGCTAATTCAACCATAAACATTTGCTGGCAGAGTTGCCAGTTCTCTTAAAGAGACAGTACCATTTTAGTGCTTGTTAAACATATAAATAAAAGCTTAATGTAAATCGTACAAGTGCATATAAACAAACATGCAACAAAATGTAGTAATTGTAATAAATGTGTAAATATAAATATTTAAAGGGACAATCATACATTATGAAATATTTTAACTTCAACAAACATTGTAAATGTGAAATAATGGAGTCAAATATATGAATACTTTATATATGTGAAGATGCCCCCTTCTCGGTTTGGTTAATATTTTTTTTTCAGTTTTCAGTTGCATTATGCTTACATCAAAAAAATATGAAGTCAAAAGTCTGCCGAATAAAAACAAACATTGACTAGCCAATGGCGATTCTTTCTTCAACTTGTCCGTAGTGGGTTCTATGGGTTTGGAACACATGAGGGTGTGTAAATGATGACAGAATCTCCATTTGTGGGTGAATTATCCGTTAAGAACAAGAATAGACTTAAAATATATCTTGAATTTAATTTGTTTTTCTTACCCCATTGGCAAATAGATTTTTTCTTGTTTTCAAGTTTTAATCCAAGAAAATGTCGAAATATATTGATGTCTGATTGTCTAACACATTTTGCTTCTCAAGTGTATTTATCTTGTTTAAATTTATTGGAAAATCAGACAAAATACTGATTAAGAAAATGATTTAAATGAACTTCGAACACCTTGTTTCTGGCTGTTCAACTGAATGTTGGAATGTTGTGTCCTCACAGTGCAGTATAGCATCCTGGACAGGGACAAAGTGGAGAGAGATCAATGTAGAACACATGGAGACAGAGCTGAGGAGATTTACAAAGGTTAGAATGCCTGCATCAGTATCCTCTTATAACAACATTTGAAAATTTCCAAGAAAAAAGATTTAACAGACACTGTTGTCAAGTTGCTGTTAGTATTTCTTATAAGTATGTTGCCAAACACACTTGCTTGAAGATTCTGATTTTATGGACCTATATTTATGGACAATATTCAGTGCTGAATTTTGTTGAAGTGCATGTTGAACTGGGTTTGATATAGTATATAGTATATTTGATAGTATATCTTTTAACTAACACTAATTTTATGTCTGGCCAGGAAATGTGGGTTCTTGATAAAGAGGCCCGTGTTTGGGATGTTTATGAGGGTCTGGACCATTTGCTGAGGGATCTGTTGGCTTCTCTCAGGGCTGTGACAGAACTGCAGAACCCAGCCATGAGAGAAAGACACTGGCTCCAGTTAGTCAGGACTACCGGGGTGAGAAAGAAAGGGTAGAAGCAGAATATAACCATTACTTCAGAACTGAAAAAAATTATTACTTTAATCTTATTAATTATGCATACATAAAACACCCCTATAACAACAGGATTGAGCATAATTCCTTTTAATTTATGAGCTGAATGTTAAATTAAATTGGCCACACCCCACAGGGTGTTAAATTAGAATTGATTCTAATTTATTTCTAATTGGTTTTTATATAATTATTGATATAATGTAACATCTTTGGAAATACCTCATACTGAAAAATGAAATATAATATTTAAAACTTCACTAACAGCAGTTGTATGGATTATTTTATTAATTTAATTTCATTACATTTTAATTCTACTTCCTTAAATTCAAATTTGAATTACAGTTCTGCATCCTGTTTGCTGCCTCAGTACAATTTCAATTCAGGAATTTAAAAAGCATTCGCAATTCAGTTCTGAATGGTGCACAATACTTGTAACACTTCTGGCAAAAATCCAATTTGAATCAATTAATTATTCCATACATTCATTTTCATTTTTTTTTTTTTACGGCATTTACACAAGTTTTTTTAAACATGCTGTTCTCTCAGGTTCATTTCACCCTAATGGAAGGAACGACATTTGAGGACTTACTGGCTTTGCAGCTGCACAGATATGAGGATGAGGTGCACACCACAGTTGGGAGAGCAGTCAAAGAGATGTCCACTGAGAAGGTTCCATCTCATATCTCTCCCAGCACACTTTTGGCTTTGACACATTTTCTGGAAATAAAAACAAGTGTGTAATATTTGTTTTTCTGTAAGGTTTTGACTGAAATTACGCAAATGTGGACACGGATGGAGTTTTCTTACGAAGAACATTACCGCACTACTACACCAATGCTCAAATGCAGTGACGAACTTATAGAGAGTCTGGAGGAGAGTCAGGTACAAACATCTCAGAAGTGTCACATGCAATTAGCTGGACAGTTTATCAAAGAAAAAAACATAAACATTGATACTGATAGCATGTTCACTCAGCTTATCAGAAATGTTAACAAACTGTTGCTTGGCAAAATAAGCTTGGTGTGGCCAAGCTTTATCTCTTTCTCTGCGACCATCCCACTGCGCAAAGGAGAGCGATCTTTCATTGTCAGCCGCCCGTATTCAGACATCTGATTTATAGAGACCACACATTGCCGGCTTTGTCATCACACTGCATATGTAGGGGCCAAATCTAGCCAAACACATCTGAGTCTATTGACAGTGAGTCTGCCGTCTGTGCGAAACCGGCCCCCTTACACCCACATGGCTGAAAACAGTAAAGAGAACAGAAGGGCACAGAAACAACAGACACTGGGCAGGGAGTAACCAAACCCAAAACCCAGGTTACTTTTAACAAATCTGACATCTCATAACCAGAGCTAAACCAGATCACCTCCATATGTGACCTGGATTTTAGACAGTAAACTAAAATGAAGTGATGAAGTTTGTAATAACATCTAGTGGAAAGCCTTCCAAGAAGAGTGTAAGCAATTAGGGAGGGCTGCTGCCTATTAATGCCAATAGTATTGAAATTAAATATTCAGCAAGCACATATGGATGTGGTGTGGTGTCCATATACAGTACTTTTTGCCATATTGTATATATCATAAATTAGATTTATTTGAAACTCAAAATCATGAAGTTAATTACTATCCAGTGTCCACTGTTTACTAAAGTAGACTGTCCAGACTATTAGCTGCTGACTCTGTATACTGTACGCATCTTTGTTCCTCTCTCAGGTGCAGCTGCAGGTGTTGCTGCACAGTAAGCAGGCAAAGTTCTTCCATGGGCAGGTGTTGGCTTTACAAGCCCAGCTGACTCGGGCTGACTCAGTGCTGTTTCTCTGGCTGGAGGTGCAGAGAACTTGGGCTCACCTGGAGAGCATCTTCATGGGCTCAGAAGACATTCGCCACCAACTGCCAGAGGAGGCACATCAGTTCAGTTCTATTGATTCTGACTTTAAGGTATGCTTGATTTAATCTCAATTTCACTGATTACCATTGTTCTGCATGCCATATTTAGGGTTAAAGTATATGCTTTCCATTAAGGTCAGTCTAGGACCCCGTTTACACCTGGTATTAAGATGCGTCTCAGGTGATCCGATCACATGCTGTCAGGCGAGACACATCACTGTTTACACCTAGTCACTTAAATGCATATTCTTTGACCACTTTTGTTCAGATTTCATGGGCAGGGTCTCTGATTTCATGACAACACACATTAATCACTGTGCTACTGCGTAATAATACACAGCAAAAATAATCATAAAAGACAAAAAAGTGTGAATAAAACCGGAGCACTGTTTCTCCCAAATGCAGTAGAATTTAAATTGTAGCACAAATGAAACATTCAAGCACAATTATCCATTATTTTAGTATAGTTACCTGTATTAACCTGAGCTTCGGATGTGTGTGCTTGTCATCTGTGTCCCTGCATGTTGATATCACACACACTGAAGAAGATTCTCGTGGTTGTGTATGTATCCGCTTTTTCAAATTTTCTGATCGAGCGGCTATTTCCTTTTAAAGCTGCCTGTAACCGGCAATGTTTAAAGGAATAGTTCTCCCAAAAATGAAAATTCTCTCATCATTTACTCACCCTCATGTCATCTAAGATGTGTAAGACTTTCTTCTGCTGAACACAAACTAAGATTTTTTAAGAATATCTCAGCTCGGGGGCCTGGGTAGCTCAGCGAGTATTGGCGCTGACTACCACCCCTGGAGTCACGAGTTAGAGCCAGGTCTCCTAAGCAACCAAATTGGCCCAGTTGCTAGGGAGGATAGAGTCACATGGGGTAACCTCCTCGTGGTCGCGAATAGGGGTTCTCGCTCTCAATGGGGCGTGTGGTAAGCTGTGCATGGATCGCAGAGAATATCATGAGCCTCCAGTTCTGTGATTCTCCGCAGTGTCATGCACAACGAGCCACGTGATAAGATACGCGGATTGACTGTCTCAGAAGCGGAGGCACTTGTCCTCCACCACCTGGATTGAGGTGAGTAACTGCGCCACCACAAGGACCTACTAAGTAGTGGGAATTGGGCATTCCAAATTGGGAGAAAAAGGGGATAAAAAATAAAATAATAAAAAAGAATATCTCAGATCTGTAGATCCATATAATGCAAATTAATTGTGATCAGGCCTTTGAAGCTCCAAAATCTTACCATTGCAGTCTCTAGGCACGATCATGGTTTCAAGCTTGATTACACTAACTAGTGCTTGACGCATGCGTAGAGCGAGTTTGAAATCATGATCGCCAAGGAGACTGCTGTCAAGATGTATAGTGAAAAAGGAGTTACATTTTGGTCTATTCTCACCCAGAACCAACTGGATCTCTTAAGAAGATATTGATTAAACCCCTGGAGTCTGATGGATTATGTTAATGCTGACTTTATCTACTTTTTGAAGCTTCAAAGTTCTGGCCACCATTCACTTGCATTGTATGGACCTATATTTTTCTAAAAGCGGTTGATTGACAGGTGGGGGGTGACGATTCTGCTGTCCGGGGATGCATTCAGGACGGATTAACGTTTACACCTCAAATGTGATGTGGGCACATGCATTATTGACCTCCATATTTGTTTTTTGAGATCCGATTACAAAACGATTTGTACCCCGTTTACACCTATATTTAATGCTGAACACTTGTGATTGGATCACCCGAAACACATCTTAATACCAAGTGTAAACGGGGTCTAGACGAAAATTCTGTCATCAAGTTACTCATGTGTACCCTCATATTGATTCAAACCCATTTGACTTTCTTTCTTCTGTAATAATATACTAATATACTATATATTAATATAGTACTTAACATCTGCTTTGTGTTCCATGGACTTTTTTTAAGCACTTTAATAACAATTTAAGTACTGATAAAAAAATAAAGATGAAACTCTGAAAACAAATATAATAGGAGAGTACAAATGAGAAATTATTGCGACAAGTTAAAAGAATGGAAGCAAAGATGGTGTTACAAAATAATTATGATTTTTTTAAGTGTGGATAAAAGCATCTACCAAATTAATAAATGTAAATGTTTATATTGTCTTTTTGTGTGTTGATGTGGATGTGTGAAGGATCTTATGTTCAAAAGTGCCAAAACAAGAAATGTAATTATTGCCACTAACAAGCCCAATCTTCTACCGAAGCTTGAAGATCTGCAAGGGAGGTCTGTGAAATCTTAATTTAAATCTTACTGTAAATTTAAATCTTAAAAATTAAACACTTGTTTAAAGAGGTCTTCATAGTTACACATTTCAATACAGAGATATTCTGAACGTTTCCTGTTATTTATTCTAGACTTGCTGTATGTGAGAAAGCACTAGCCAAATACCTGGAGACCAAGAGAATGGCTTTCCCTCGATTCTATTTCCTCTCCTCAGCAGATTTACTGGACATCCTTTCCAAGGGCAGTCAGCCCAGACAGGTACTGTATTAAAGGGATGGTGTGCCCAAAAATTAAAATTCATGTTGTTTCAAACCCACATGACTTTCTTTATTCCATGTAGCACAAAAGGAGATGGTAGGCAGAATTTAAAGCTCAGTCACCATTCACTTTCATGTATGAAAAAAAAAAAATATGCAATGAAAGTAAATGGTGACTGAGGCTTTCTTTTTGCCTAACATCTCCTCTTGAGTAAATGATGAATTTTAATTTTTGTGTCCTTTAATAGTTAAAATTCTTAACTTTTTAACTTTAAAATTCTTTAGAAAATTGTTTGACATTTGTCTAATTATACAGCTCATATCAGTTTTACAGTTATCCATAAGCAGGTCAGCTATGAACTATGCAGACTTTCCTGGTATTTGTAAAATAAAAATATAAAAATTTCTGGAAATCTATTTTACATTGTACTGTATTTCCTCATCATTCTCCTCAATTGCCTACTGTAACCTTTATTCTCTGTGATTAAACTTTTTCATCATCAGGGAGGGTGATAATTCCAAGGGCAGTGCTTCTCTGTGAAATATCATAACGATACATAAAAGAAAGTTCCTCTCTTGGATTGAATCTGATCCTGGCCACCTCCTTGTTTAGGCAGATCCTCCCACATATGTGCAGGCTTTCTCCTGAAGTATTCAACCAGAACAGGGTTAAAGTGCTTCATCTCGTTCTCATTGTACCTCGGTTATAAAAAGAATTGCAAATATATCCACAATCATGTCATTATCCACGAATAAGCATGTACTTAACCATACATAACTCGGTAGATTGATCCAATACAAAGAGGTACTGTATATCATATATTGTTCTGTGAAAATAATGCTTTATGGTTCATTGCTTTGTAGGTAACCTGTCACCTGTCTAAGCTGTTTGACAGTATGGCTGATCTTGAGTTTTCTGACAAGAAGGAGGGAGGAAAGGCCCCTGCAGCAGTGGGAATGTTCAGCAGAGACAGAGAATATGTTGCGTTCTATTCGCAGTGTGACTGCATTGGACCGGTAAACCCCACATTCACATGAAATAATGAAATAAGACTCCAATTAAGTCAAGTTTATTTTAAAACTGAAAGCTAGAAATTTTGAGTTAAACATGTTTGTCTGATTTGATGGTTTCAAAGTGGTTTTGGGCAATTTTGAGCAATAGTCAGGCTGGGACTAGCTGGTTAACCAGCTAAACACCATCTTGGCCATGCTGAGAGACCAGTTAGACCACCTAGAACAAGCTAAGACCAGCAAACCACCTTAGTCTGGTTTAAATTTTTTTCATCCAGAAAAGTTAAAAGTTACAGAGAAAAGTTCCTTTTTGAAAGTGGTCTGAAACTTTCTAGCCATTTCTGGCCTCTTTAGGGAACAATTGTGATGCAAGATTGAGTGTGGCATTGACAAAGTCTCTCTGAATTTTTGAAACTGGTGTTATTTTGTATTTTGTAAATATTGAACCCTGATATAAGAGTTGTCAACAGTGTAGTAAGATTAATTCCTATGGAGCAAGCCATTTTCTGTCAGGTTGAGCTCTGGCTGACCCGTCTGGAGGACGTAATGAGGGAGGGAATGAGGAGGCACATAGCTGAAGCGGTGGCCGTATACGAGGAGCGCTTGCGGGAACACTGGATCCTGGAGCTGCCGGCTCAGGTTGTCCTCACCGCCTCTCAGATCTGGTGGTCCACAGATATGAATCTGGCATTCGAGCAGCTGGCCGAGGGTTTTGAGATGGCACTCAGAGATTACAACAAGAAACAGGTCATTTGTTTACATTTCTATGTAAAGTACTGTATTTTGTTTCAGATTAGTTTCTCCTCCTAAAAGGGAATAAAGCTGTTTTGTGATTCTGTTCTATTAATGACATTTTCAGGTGTTTTTTTTAAAGGTGATGTACGTTTTTTGATTTTGATGTTAAAATACTTTCTTCTATCCCAGCTTAAAGGAATATTCCAGGTTCAATAGAAGGTAAGCTCAATCGATAGCATTTGTGGCATATTGTTGATTAACACAAAATTAATTCCTTTTCTTTAAAAATAGCAAAAATCAAGGTTACAGTGAGGCATTTACAATGGAAGTGACTGTGGTCAATTTTTGGAGGGTTTACTGTAAAGGCAGAAATGTGAAGCTTATAATTTTATAAAAGCACTTACATTAATAATTCTGTTAAGGGTGTGTTCACACTTGGCAGGTTTGGTTCGATTAAAACGAACTCTGGTGCGATTGCTCTGATAGTGCGGTTAATTTGAACAAGTGTGAACGCTGCCATCCGAACCTTGTTGTGCACCAAACAAGCGGACCGAGACCCCCTGAATAGTGGGTCTCGGTCCGCTTCCCAATGAACTTTGGTGCGGTTCGATTGATATATGAACGCAACATGGACCAAAGACGTCTAAACAGGAAGTAATTTGCCTAATACTGACCTCAAGCATACCTGGTTCATCATAGGAGCTATGTTGCCCATTACAGTTCGGTACAGGCGTTGGAACCGTCATCAGCCATCTTTTGCAGCATATCTTCATCTGTGTGTGCAATGGAGGAATTCCTGGTGCTGTTTTGACTCCTTTACACATTTTATTAGCTCTTCATTTGTTCTCAGCTGGTGAAAATACCACCATATATATATATATATATATATATATATATATATATATATATACATAAATCCAACAAGCGCATTTATCCCAGCAGCCAGCATTGTTTTGGATATTCGGCAAGTTCCGTCGCAAAATGTACATCATAAAAGCTGTCCAATCAGGTTGTGACTTTTTCCTGATGCCTTTTGTTTTGTATCTTTAGGTTCGGCGTTAAAAATGCCAGTGTGAATGCTAAGTGAACCAGGACTAAATGTATCATTTTCTTTTTTGGTCCGGACCAAGAGGACCAAGAGAACCGAACTACAAGTGTGAACACATCCTAAAACTCATGTACTATTTGAGCTGTGAAGTCGTTTAAATTGTCATTTTAGGGTTTCTTGACATTACATGACATTGTCATAGCAACGAAGTTGTAAAATTGGCATTAACTTACACAGCAAAGGTTAGTAAGTGATTTTATCACACTAAAATGCATATTGTTTATGTGTTGTGGCTATACTTTTGAAAAAAGTGAGTATTTTAATGTTCAAAAATTTACCCCCATTCACTTTCATTGTAAGTGCCTCACTGTAACCCAGATTTTTGCGTATTTTTTTTTAAGAAAGAGTTCAAAAACATTTTTGTGGTAATCAACATTATGCTACAAATGCTTTCGATTGAGCTTCACTTGTATTGAGCCCAGAATATTCCTTTAATAATCAGGGACAGCTATAAATAATCCACAGAAATTACACACTTCAGATTTAAACATTTGAACAGTGCTAATGCTCCCTGGTAGTACAACGCTGCTATATCTCATGACAGATAAAGACACGGTCTTCTTGACACTTTGATTTAAAACCTGAATTTACAAGTCATGAAATGTCATTAGTTCTAGAGCCTAGACTTTTCTACATAGTGCTAGACTTTCTGTTTTAAAGGCATAGTTCACCTAAAAATGACAATTCTGTTTTCATTTACTTATCCTCATGTTTTTTCAGATCAATTTAAATGTCTTTCTTCTGTGGAACATAAAAGGAAATGTTAGGCAGAGTGTCTGTCACCATTCTATGGGGAAAAAATGCTTTGAAAGTGAATGGTGACTGAGGCCAACATTCTGGCTTACATTTCCTTTTCAGAATCACAATGAGCTTTATTGCCAAGTATGCTTACACATACAAGGAATTTGTCTTGGTGACAGGAGCTTCCAGTACACAACAATACAAAAACAGCAATAAGACTTTTAAAAATAATTAAAATTGAAAAAAAAAAAAGATAAATATTGAAAAGAAAAAAGTATATATAGAATACACAATAGACAATATATATATATATATATATAAAACACACACACACACACACACACACACACACACACACACACACACACACACACACATATATATATATATATATATATATATATATACATATACACACACATACATACACACACACATACACATACGTAGTGCAAATCTAAATACAAATCGGTTATGTACAGTGCAAGGGAATGTAATGGCAGAAGAGGTAAGCTGTGCATTGCACATTAATTATTGCTCAAAGGAGCAGTTTTAACTGTTGCTGAGATGGATAGCCTGGGGGAAAAAACTGTTCCTGTGCCTGGCGGTTCTGGTGCTCAGAGCTCTGAAGCGTCGGCCAGAAGGCAACAGTTCAAAAAGGTAGTGGGCAAGGTTAGTAGGGTCTAGAGTGATTTTTCCAGCCTTTTTCCTCACTCTGGAAGTGTATAGTTCTTGAAGGGGGGACAGGGGGCAACCAATAATCCTCTCAGCAGTCTGAACTGTCCTTTGTAGTCTTCTGATGTCTGATTTCGTAGCTGAACCAAACCAGATAGTTATTGAAGTGCAGAGGACAGACTCAATGACCGCTGAGTAGAACTGTATCAGCAGCGCCTGTGGCAGGTTGAACTTCCTCAACTGGCGAAGGAAGTACAACCTCTGCTGGCCCTTGAGTCAATGTGTGTCTCCCACTTCAGGTCTTGTGAGATGGTAGTGCCCAGGAACCTGAATGACTCCACTGCTGCCACAGTGCTGTTTAGAATGGTGAGGGGGGTCAGTGTTGGGGTGTTCCTCCTAAAGTCCACAATCATCTCCACCGTTCTGAGCGTGTTCAGCTCAAGGTTGTTTTGAATGCACCAGACATCCAGCTGTTTAACCTCCCTTCTCTATGCAGACTCATCATCATCTCGGATGAGGCTGATGACAGTGGTGTCATCTGCAAATTTCAGGAGCTTGACAGAGGGGTCCTTGGCAATGCAGTCGTTGGTGTAGATGGAGAAGAGTAGTGGGAAGAGCACACATCCCTGGGGGGCACCAGTGCTGATTGTACAGGTGCTGGAAGTGAATTTCCCCTGTCTCACAAGCTGCTGCCTGTCTGTCAGAAAGCTGATAATCCACTGACAGATAGACGTGGGAACAGAGAGTTGGTGTAATTTAGTCCGGAGAATAGCTGGGATGATGGTGTTGAAAGCTGAACTGAAGTCCACAAAAAGGATCCTTGCATATGTCCCTGGTCTGTCCAGATGTTGCAGGATATGATGCAATCCCATGTTGACTGCGTCACCCACAGACCTGTTTGCTCGATAAGCAAATTGAAGGGGATCTAGAAAGGGTCCAGTGATGTCCTTCAGGTGGGCCAACACCAGTCTCTCAAATGACTTCATGACCACAGACATCAGGGCGACAGGTCTTTAGTCATTAAGTCCTGTGATTTTTGGTTTCTTTGGGATGGGGATGATAGTGGAACGTTTGAAGCAGCATGGGACTTCACACTGCTCCAGTGATCTATTGAAGATCTGTGTGAAGATGAGGGCCAGCTGGTTAGCACAGGATCTAAGACATGCAGGTGAAAGGCCATCTGGTCCCTGTGCTTTCCATATCCTTTGTTTTCGAAAGACGCAGCTCACATCATCTTCACAGATCTTAAATGCAAGTTGAGTAGCAGGAGGGGGGAGGAGGGAGGTTGCAGGAGGTGTTGGTGTTTGTGTGAAGTGAAGGTCAGAGTGGGTGTGGGGTGTGAGATTGGGCCTTTCAAATCTGCAGTAGAACACATTCAGGTCGTCAGCCAGTTGTTGGTTCCCTACAGCACTGGGGGTAGGAGTCCTGTAATTCGTAAGTTGTTTCATGCCACTCCACACTGATGCAGGGTTGTTAGCTGAAAACTTGTTTTTCAGCTTCTCAGAGTATCTTCTTTTAGCCACTCTGATCCCCTTATTCAGTGTGTTCCTGATTGTACAAGACTTTATACCCAACTCTGTAAGCATCCTCTTTGGCATGACGAATCTGCCTGAGTTCCGCTGTAAACCATGGTTTGTCGTTGTTAAATGTTAAATAAGTCCTAGTAGGAATGCACATATCCTCACAGAAACTGATATATGATGTAACAGTTTCTGTGAGCTCGTCCAGATCTGTGGCTGCTGCCTCAAAAACACTCCAATCAGTTCAGTCAAAGCAGGCTTGTAGTTCCAGCTCTGCTTCGTTGGTCCATCCCTTTACAGTCCTTAATACAGGCTTAGCAGATTTTAATTTCTATCTGTAGGTTGGAAGAAGATGAACCAGACAGTGATCAGAGAGTCCCAAAGCTGCTCTAGGAACAGAGGGATATGCATCCTTTATTGTTGTGTAGCAATGATCCAGTATATTTCTGTCTCTGGTTGAGCATGTAATGTGCTGTTTGTATTTGGGCAGTTCACGTGTGAGATTTTCTTTGTTAAAATCCCCAAGAATAATAATAACTGAGTCCAGGTATTGTTGTTCTGTTTCTGTGATCTGATCAGTCAGCTGTTGCAGCGCTGTGTTCAAACACGCGTTTGGCACGATATACACAAACCAGAATAAACGAGGAAAACTCCCACGGTGAGTAGAAAGGCTTACAGTTAATAAAGAGCGCTTCCAAATTAGGACAGCACATCTTCTTTAATGTTGTTACATCTGTACACCAACTTTCATTGATGTAAAAGCATGTTCCACCGCCTCTCGTTTTCCCCGTTAACTCCGCGATGCAATCCGCTCTGAACAGCTGAAAGCCCGGCAGATGTAACGCGCTGTCCGGAATGGCTTCACGCAGCCAGGTTTCTGTGAAGCACAAGGCAGCAGAGGTTGAAAAGTCCTTGTTTGTGCAGGTGAGGAGATGTAGTTTGTCCGTTTTGTTAGGGAGAGAGCGGAGATTCGCAAGATGAATGCTCGACAGCATTGTTCAAAAGCCGCGCCGATGGAGCCTGACCAGCACGACTGCTCGTCTCCCTCGCCTGCGTCTCATAGCGCATTTAAACAACACAGTCGTGCCTCCGACTTAAGTGTCAAACAAAACGTCCGAATATTCAAAATCCAGGAAAAGATTGACTGGTATATGCTGTCGAATGTTCAGCAGTTCATCTCTGGTAAAACTGACTGGAAAAAGATTACTAAAAACAGGACAAACAAACAAAAACAACAAAACAATAGAAGCGCTCCACACCGAGGTGGCCATCCACGGCGCCATCATGATGTATGATGTTTTGCATTACACAGAACATAGAAAGTAATGTGGGTTTGTACCAACATGACAGAATTACATTTTTTGTGTGAGCTATCTCTTTATGGCACAGATAGAGCACATCTGTTGTATGTATGAGGTGATGATAAAGCCTTTGAAAAAACCGAGCTGTTTATTCACTATGATGAAGTGAATAGTGCTGATCTGTGTAGACTGCCATGAGCCCGTCCATATTCTCGCTGCAGCTTCAGGATCTGTCATCAAACGCAGGGAAGGTTAGCACGTCCTTGGCTGCCGTTTAAATAATCTGCCTCTTTCCCTTCAAGCCCTTGATTGGAGACGCTGTCAGACAGCATGGGGTGATAAATGCAGTACAACCTAAGCAGCTTTTACACCAAATAGAGGCAGGAAGATTACATCTCATTTGCCTGTCTGTGACAGCGATCCACGGTATCGCCTCTTAACCACCTCCCCCCAACTCTCATACACACACACACACACACACACACACACACATATTGACCCACCACTCTCATTCATTGCCACACTCACATACACACACACACACACCAGCTGCCTGGTCTTATTCATAGTCAAACACTCTTATACACACTCGCAGTACCCCCAACATTGATAAATGAGCTCTGTGCTTATTTGGCCTCCCAACTGGAATATATGACTATATGACCTTGTTCCATAAACGTTCTCTGATGAACACATGACCCTGAGCCCCTATCACTGCAGTTATTACCATCCACTTCTCTCTGGCATGTAAATTGATATAATTACTGTAAGCAGGGGCCACAAAGCTTATTGTATGCTCTCACAGACCATTATTGTACCCTCATAAACTCTAAAATATCTGTCCTACTTCTCTAGATTACCCAGCTAAACTCCTTAATAAACATGTTATTGGGAGAGCTGAACCCAAGTGACAGGCAGAAGATCATGACCCTGTGCACCATAGATGTTCACGCCAGAGATGTGGTCTCCAAACTCATCGCTCAGAAGGTTGGGTCATGATTGCTGTGGTCCATAAATAATGATTATGTTGACAAACGGACACTCTATTTCCTTGTTTTAATTCATTTAGCAGTGTTTGTCACTCTTAGTTTTGCAGTCATTATGGGATTTAAATTGGCAAACAGTAGTAATTGATTAATTAATTGAGTTGGGGGCACTTAGGAGCTGTTCACATAGGACATATTCTTCTTTCTATATAAACTTGCACTAGACGGATATCTGTTTTGACTGTTTAAGACACTGTGTCAAGTTAAATGTAGTTAAACTATTATAAACATGTTATGAGCACATTATAAACATGTTATAAACACATCCCTGCATTCTGTTGCATTCCGTTGCATTTTATCAAGCTGTTTTTGAATGCAGGAATGCGTTCAGTGTGAATGGCTCCTTAGACTTTTGTTTTTCTTCTATAAGGCACTGTAAGGTATTCTGGAATATGTCAGAGTAGTTATAATAAATGTTGTAAATCATATTTACCCAGGTGAGCAGTGCTCAGGCTTTTGCCTGGGTTTCTCAGCTCCGCCACAGCTGGGATGAGGAGCAGAGACATTGCTTCATTAACATCTGTGATGCCCAGTTTCGCTATTCATATGAGTACCTTGGAAACACATCCCGTCTGGTCATTACACCCCTCACAGACAGGTAGCTAAGCAGATTATGATGTCTAAGTATACAAAAGACAAGAAAAAGTGTCACAATTTTCCAGAAATTTCTCAGTATTGGACGTGAACTTGTTTGACATGTTTATTTGAAATCCATGTTATTCCAGCATGATTTGAGATGTTGAGCTTCTTTTGTGCTTCAATAAAAGTAAGGAAATCTGACCTTTTGTACAAAGGAGTTAACATTGCTTACTTGAAAAGTGACCTTGAAATAGTTTAGGAATATTTCATTAATATACTTAAATATTTATTATTCATTTTACATCATATTAGTTATTTGTTTTAAATTATTCAAAATGCTAACACTTTATTTTTTAATTAGGTTAAGAATCCCAGATTTTTTATATAATCTGAGACTTTTGGACCCCACTGTATATGAAAATAAATGAGTTAAGTTTCATGACGTCTAGCAATTTGAATGTATAATCATTTTCATTAATAACATTATTAAATAAACATTTATATAATTATTAAAATATCTTAATGTTAACATTACCTACTGATATTTTAATTAGGGATGTGCATAAGTAATCAATTAATCGAGTACTCATTCAGCTTTAAATATTCGACTTGGAAAAACGCTACTCAAATATTGCACTTTGAATTTCCTTTGTGCCTTTGCCTACTGTGGGCAACATTGAAACGGCTTCTCTCACCTAAATCTTGCCATTAATTAGTTCTCCCAAGAAGAAAATTTTGCAATTATTTAAAGTGATTGTATCGATTCGGAAGACTTGGAAAGTATGTTTCTATGTGTGAGTGCAAATGTTTTTATTTTTTTCATCTTTTTTTGTATTTTTTATTTTTTTACTTGTTTCTGTAGTGCTGATTTTTTTTCATAAGAAAAACAGGTTCAAAAGTTGAAGGTTGAACTTAAATTCTAAATGTCAAGTAATCGATTACTCTTTTTTATGTGTTAGAGTACTCAACTACAAAATTACTCGAAATGCCCATCCCTAATTTTAATTGTTTTTATGTAATAATGTTATTAATGAAAATTACAATGTGTTACAATGAAAGTTTGAATCCAATGTTTGAATTTGCTGTTTTTTTTTCTTTTTCTGATTAACATTTTTCATTGATTCATACAGATATCAAAGAAAAGCAAAATATATATACACAGAATCAACAGTTAACCCCCACTATTACCCCACCCCATTCCCAATACCCAACCCCACCCTGACCCTCAACAAACATCCCTGTGGTCACATATAAGTATACACACACACACACACACACACACACACACACAAAAATATATATATATAATAATCACACACATTAAAACTATGCTTCTCTCTCCACTGCCCCTCCCCGAGAGCCCTCCAAAAATGCCAAATAGCTGCCCCATTTCCCATCAAAAGAATCCCAGATCCCCAGCCTTATACATGACACTTCCTCGAAAGCCGCCACCCTCCCCAGCTCCGTGCACCACTCTTGAAATAGGGCGCTCCAGCTGACTTCCATCCCCTTAAAACAATTTGTCTGCCGAAAATAACACTGGTTAGGACCCAATTTTTTATGTGTTTATCCCCTATAATAATGACTGCTCCATCGCCTAAAATACAGAGTCTGGGGAAAAATTTAATTTGAGTGCCCAATACGTCACACATAAATCTCTGAACCTTCAACCAAAATTCTTGGATCTTAACACACCACCAAAAAACATGGGTTGTGTCTCCATCTTCTGATGGCATCGCCAGCAGGTGGGTATGTCTTTAATACCAAGCCTATACAATCCAATAGAATCTATGTAAAATCTTGAATTGTATAAGGCACACACTTGCATCTCTAGATACATACTTGACTTTTTTTAGAATCCTAGCCCACACTCCCTCCTCCAATACCAAGTTTAAATCTTTCTCCCATAATCTCTTGATAGAAGTTGAAGCTCCATCCCCCAGACTCTGAATTAGCAGGGAGTAATACACTGATGCCTCATGACCTTTTCCAAAAGCAGTAATCACCACTCCCAGTGTATCTGCGCTCTATGGGGGTGTATGCTACTCCCAAAAATAGTACAGAGCAGGTGGCGCAGCTGTAAAAACCTGAAGAACTGAGATCTGGGAATCCCAAAATGTTGAACCAAATTTTCAAAGGATCTCAACACTCCACTCTCATAAGTCACCAAGTGTATTAACCTCCCTCACAAATCACTCTGACCAGCAGAAAGGGGACTTATTAATACATCACTTTGGGTTCAGCCATATGCTCGAGGCAACATTTAAATAAATGTCCGAATTAAACACTCTGTACACTTTTGTCCATACTGAGTGCAAATGCGAGATAACGGGTTGTAACTTCTCCGATTAGTTTGATAGAAAGGCTTTGCAGTGGCGAAATAGGGGCAAGAACTTCTTGTTCAATACAAAACCAGGGAGGGGCTCTCTCAGGTGGAAGTGACCAATGAGCCAAATGTTTGAGACCAAATGCATAATAATAAAACAAAATCTTGAGTAGGTCTAGCCCACCTTTGTCGATCGGCCTGTGCAATTTACTGAAATGTAATCTGGGACGTTTACCATTCCAAATGAAGGACTTCGCTATGCTATCAAATTACTTGAAATAAGAGAGGGTGACATCTATAAAGAGAGACTGTAGCAGGTAGTTGAATTTTGGAATACAATTCATTTTAATAACATTAACCTTCCCAATTATAGATAAATGTAATGAAGCCCACCTGCCCACATCGCTTGAAAACCTTTTTATTAAAGGGTCAAAATTAACTCTAACTAAATCACACAAATTTGCTGGGAATAAAATAACCAAATACGTAAGGTCCTGTTTGGGCCACTGAAAGGCACCCGGCTGAAAGCCTTTACCGGGCAGTATGCTGTCAGAGCCAAAGTTTAGGATTTAGACCAATTAACTCTGTATTCCGAGAACTTAGAAAAGGAATTAATAATTCTGTGGAGGCAAGGCATAAATCTAGTAGGTTTGGAGACGAATAATAAAATATAATCTGCTTAAAGCAAAAGCTTATGCGCCATACCTCCCGCCATCACCCCTGGAAAATCATCCTCCTTTCTTATCACGGCTGCTAATGGTTCCAGGGCAAGTCAGAACAAGAATGGGGAAAGAGGGCAACCCTGCTGAGTGTCCCTATCCAGAGTAAAATAATCTGAAATTAATCCATTCGTTTGCACCGCCACTACTGGGTTAAATTTGCTGTTTTTAAATGCAGGTGCTATATAACACTGACTCAGTCTCTACACCTGACCATGAGTGGAGCCTCAGCGGGACCAGCTGGCACAGGAAAAACTGAAACCACTAAAGATCTGGGCAGAGCTCTGGGGGTGATGGTCTATGTTTTCAACTGCTCTGAACAGATGGATTACAAGGTAGAGTCTTTAGTAGAGATAGTCACCTGTGGACTTTATTCTCTGTTCAGATAAACTCATAATGAGTTACTTTGTCAAGTTTCAACCTCTTTACTGGAAGAAATTATTGACCGATAACCTGATTAAAATGTATAACATTTGTCATGTGTTTTGGAAGTTCTTTATTATAACTATTAAGCCATAACACTTAAGGCAGTGAATTGCTTTCCTGACCAGTTACACTATTCAGTCTATAGGAAACATCTTTAAAGGCCTGGCTCAGACCGGAGCCTGGGGCTGCTTTGATGAATTTAACCGGATCGCTGTGGAAGTGCTGTCAGTGGTGGCGGTGCAGGTGAAGACCATACAGGATGCCATTCGCAACAAGAGGAAGAGGTGAATAGTTCAGGACAGTTTCTTACAACTACTGAATGGTTAATACAAATTCTTTTGCCAAAATTTTGGATCTCATTATCCCCTGCAGGTTTTATTTCCTAGAGAAAGAGATAAGCTTGAAACCCTCTGTTGGGATCTTTATCACAATGAACCCTGGATATGCTGGACGAACTGAGCTACCAGAGAACCTCAAAGCTCTATTCAGGTAAAGCTTGATCTAATCTTAGCCTCAGAAGGCACACACATAGGCTACCTACAGTCTGTTCCATGACGATTTGATGCATATTTTTCAACAAATATAAATCACTGAAATCGGCAGTTACAATCTTATTGGCTGACTTTACTCAAATTCTGGGAATAAGACCTCAAAAGTTTTTATTAGTCTGCCTGAAAACAAAGTCATGATTACACACTATAGGAAACCGGGTTTATACATGAGTGCTTTTCCACATTAGTGCCCTCAAATCTTTAAAATATTTTTGTTTTGTTCAGGTTTTGAGGCACTTGATAGCAAGTAAACTAGATTTCCATGAGCAGAACTGCACAGTCTGCTTTGTTCATGTGACTGCTATGCAACTGTTTGGCTTTATTTTTCAACCCAGGTGTATTATTGTGGTACAGTCTATTTTAGATAAACCTGCCCCAAATTAGCACATAAAAACTAAACAAACTATGGTCACTTTAAATTTAGATCAGACAGTCTTTTTCTGGATAGGTGGGTGGTTCTTGGCCAGAATAAACAATAATGAGGATCAGACATTATGCTGCAAGTTGAAAGTCTGACTACAGAAATACAAATCAAACCACGAAGGAAGTGTGAAGGGTGTTTTAAGGTGTTATGCACTGGCTGGTAAAAGAATGCTGAACTAGCATACATAGTGTCAGGATGTGTTTGATGTCACATCAATAGATGAGGTGCTATCTCTAAATGCTGTATCAGCAGTGAACAGTGGAGTTCATGAATGCCATATGAATGCTGTGTTGTGCAGGCCGTGTGCCATGGTGGTACCTGACATGGTGCTGATCTGTGAGATCATGTTGATGTCTGAGGGATTTCAGAATGCTCAAGTTCTGGGCAACAAGTTCATCACTCTGTACAGGCTTTGTAAGGAGCTGCTCTCTAAACAGGTATGCTATGGTGAAGGAAAACCACTTTACCTCTGTTTGTATCTGCCCATAAGCAACATGTTCTTTCTGCTGTAGGACCACTATGACTGGGGCTTGCGGGCTGTCAAACCTGTCCTGGTAGTTGCTGGAGCTTTCAAAAGAACAGATCGGACCAGACCAGAAGATCAGGTGATGGAAATGTGTCTATGTGTTAGTTATATTGCTATCAAGAGCTATAGAGTTGTAACTCAACCTTCAGAAATAGACTGAATATAATTCAATTCATTATTCTGAAGTGAATTTGGACTGATATAGCAAACAGGAAAAAGTGTGGAGGCCCTATTGTTCTTCTAAGGATAATTAGGGCCCAAGCACTGAAAGTTCGAAGCCCATAATGTTCTTCTAAGGATTATTATTAGGGCCCAAGCACTGAAAGTGCGGAGACCCTATTGGTCTTCTAAGGATTCTTCTTCTTCTTTTCAAGGTTTTCGGTACTTTTGGGGTTCTTAACATGCATTAAAATGCTTGAAAGTTTGCACACACATCAGAGTCGTCGGCCATTAGGAAGAGGCAAAGTTGCTAGTGCTCTAAAGCACCCCCTTGAAAATGGGCATGTATGGGAGGCTCTGTAGCACCCCCATTTTCACCTGCAGTCACCAAAATTGGTACATATATAGATCTCATCAAGCCAGACATCTTTCTTATTATAGTCATTAGCTCTGCACAACAGGAAGTTGGCCATTTTGGATATTCTGAAAATCGCAGGCTCTGAACTTTTAAATACTCCTCCTAGGGGATTCATTATGACTGGCACAAAATTTGTGCAACATCATGCCAAGAAATTGTAGATGCTAATTTGCGAACTGATTTTTGATATTTTGAACATAGTTGCCATGGCAAAGCCATACATTTATGGCTAAAAATTAGAAACAGGAAGTTCCTTGTATCTTCTGTGTGAATTGTATGATTTTGATGAAAATTCAGCTTAATGTTCGTTAATGGGGGCTGATCACATTTATGTGGCTATTATGGGTCATGGTCATAGCGCCACCAACTGACAGCAGGAAGTATGGCACTTTTAACAGACTTTGAAATAGCCCTCTTATGTTTACATGAATTGCTTAAAAATTCTTTAGAATAATGTCAAGACAATGCTGATTTAAATTTGTCAAGGGATATCTGATATCTTAAATACTGTTGCCATGGCAATGTATTAATTGTTATTATTAATTTCTTCCTATATTTGAGTGGTTTTAAGGCACTTGGCATGCTTATAATGTCATGAAATTTTGCACACACACCAGAGTCATTGTCCATTAGCTCTGAACAAAAGTTCATGCATGTGCATGTGTGTTTGTAGAGCGCCCCCTTTAAAATGGGTGTGTAAGACGGCCTCTGTAGCACCCCCATTTTCACCTACAGTCAACACAATTGGTACATATATAGTTCTCATCAACTTTCAGAATTATAGTCTTTAGGTCCGCCCAACAGGGATTCGGCCATTTTGGAATTTTGGAATATTGCAGTCTCTGAACTTTTATATACTCCTCTTAGGTGATTCATGAGACTGTCACCACATTTAGACAACATTATGCCAAGATATTGAAGATGCTAATTTGCGAACAGACTTTGATATATTGAACGGTGTTGCCATGGCGAGGCATTAAATTAATGGCGAAAAATGGGAAACAGGAAGTGTTTCATATCTTCTGTGTGCAATATGTGATTTAGATAAAAATTGAGAAGTATGTTTAGTCTTGGTGGCTAATCACATGGATGTGACTATTTTGGGTCATGGTCATAGAGCCACCACCTGATAGCAGGAAGTGTGGCTCTTACAGCAGATTTTTAAATAGCCTTTTATATTTACCCAAATTTCTTCAAAATTGTTTAGAATAATGTCAAATGCCAAATGCATGTGTCCACCGTGCATTGTTTTCCAAAAGCCACCGGGTGGAAATGGACCAGTTGTGCTTGGGCCCATCATTGCTGCTTACAGCTATATTTTATATTTGAATTTAAAGAAGTAGAAGGAAATGAAAATTCCAAGCATTTGTGTATGTAGCTGCTATAAATCTATTATAATTATTAATAATAGATGTTCTTTTTTAATTTGAATTACTCATAAACATGTTATCACAACATGTGGCGTATTCCCAGAAACACAACATGCCACCTATTCAAATTTGAATTTAATTTAAATGTATGTCATTATATTTAATAAACCATGTTGAAAGAGCACTTTATTTTCCAAAATCTTTATCTACATCAGAGTATTCAAAATGGTGCCAAACAACATGAAGTAGGCTTACCAGATGAAAACGTTTTTGAACAATTTGTTGTTCTGTTGGACCAATGAAAATCTTTTGTCATTTGACAGTGTTGAATTGCTTTCAATTGCAATTCAGTGAATTCCTTTTCCTGTTATTCCAGTTACATTTGCAATGAGGCTTGGCCAATTCAGTTTGAACTCATGAATTAAAAGGGGCCATTTTATTAAGTGTAAATATTGTCCAACCATTACATAATGTAGGTGTTGATGCGGGCTCTGAGAGATTTCAACATGCCAAAGATTGTTTCTGAGGATGTTCCAGTATTCCTTGGTCTGATTAGAGATTTGTTTCCTGGAGTGGAGGTGGACAGGCGAACTGATGATGAGTTTGAGCAGCAGGTCCGGCAGACGAGTCTAGAGTTGAAGCTTCAACCTGAAGACACATTCATTTTGAAAGTGAGAAATACTCTGCACAGTACATGGTCTCTCTATATTTGTGCTTATCATTAAGTTAATCTCTTTAGATTTCTCTGTTAGCACCTTGTTTTATTGTTTCTTTTTGTCCTTTTCTAATAATAATAATAAATGAAGGTTGTACAGCTTGAGGAGCTTCTATCTGTTCATCACTCAGTCTTTGTGGTTGGTAATGCTGGAACAGGAAAGAGCCAGGTCAGTACATACTCCTTATAGGTACACACATTCACTTGTTTGCAGTGACATTTGAGTCCACTTTCCCTGGAATTTTGAATTAACCTAGATTATATTCAACTTTTAATCGTTTTCTTGCAATATGACATGAGTCTCTATCCCTAAACAGATCGTGAGAACTCTTTACAAAACCTACAACAATATGGGAAGGAAACCTTTCTGGAATGATCTGAACCCAAAAGCAATAAGCACAGATGAACTCTTTGGATTCTTTCATCCAGTTACTCGGGAATGGAAAGATGGTACATAAGCAATCACTGTTTTGCAAGACTGACTCTGTTCAATTCACAGTACATAACTTACTGTTTAGGTCAGTTTTCCCTGGCAAGACTTTGACATTGTAAATCTCTCATCTGGCAGGTTTATTGTCACATTTCATGCGTGATCAGGCTGGTAACTCTCAGTCGGGGCCGAAGTGGATTGTTCTGGATGGAGACATTGACCCCATGTGGATTGAGTCTCTCAACACTGTCATGGATGACAACAAGGTACCTTGCACAGCTTGTCCATTTTTTAATTGAGACATTTTCATTCTGATTATTCCTAAAGCAGTTGACTTGGTTAGTATACTCATCAGGTCAACTCTTTCAGATGTATGTGGCTTTGTTCAGTTTGCACGATATTTAGCAAATGAGGATGCACTTATTTAGAAATGTCAACCATTGCCGTTAGAAAATAATTATTATTCATTATTTTAATGGCAGTTATCTGATATCATAGCAGATTTTAGATATGTATAAATTTGTTTTAGTCTAAACCTCCAATCAAGAATTTAATATGCTCCAAATTACATCAGGCAACAAAACATAAAAGCAGTGATGGGTAAGTTTTTAAAAATAAGTAATCCACTACAATGTACTAATTTCCTGTCTAAAATGTAATCAGATTGCTTTAATAATTACTTAATCTTAAAAGTAATCACATTACTTACGATTTTACTTTTAAGTTACTGTCTAAATTGCTTTTCCAAGAAAGGTTTTTGGTTTTCCACTCAAATTCAAAATGTCTATATTTCCTCCTCATTCACTGTTACACACCCTTCAGCTGTTACAGAAAAGCTAACAGACGTGCATATAAATTAATATTTTAAATGTATTATACATATTACATTAGCGCAAGTAATGGACTTAAAAGTAAATACTTTTATTGAAAGTCAGGTACTGTAATATGATTCCAAGAATTTAAAATGTAATGTGTTACTTTACTTTTTTTTGACTAAGAAGTAATTAGATTACAGTAACAAATTACTTTGTAATCAGATACACCCAACACTACATAAAAGTAGTACACTGGAAAAGATGTATAACTGTATAGTACTCTTGAAACCTGGCATAGAAAAAGAGGAAAAGAAAAGTATTTGGTTTTGAATAGGATGAAATAAGGCCATATCCAATAAGTTTCCAATATCAGCCTAATCAGACTTATGCCAATAATAAGAATGGCCAACAGGATATGGTGACATATTATGAATATTGGTTACGCTGTAGCTTTCATGCTGTGTATGTCTGTGCAGGTTCTTACTCTGGCCAATAATGAACGCATCCTTCTCACCCCCTCGATGAGACTGTTGTTTGAGATCAGCCACCTGAAACACGCCACGCCTGCCACCGTGTCCCGAGCTGGCATCCTGCACATCAGTCCTCAAGAGCTTAGCTGGAACCTGTGAGAAATTTATTTTCAAACCATGTTCAATCTGTGTTAGGCAAAAACAGGTGGTTAAAATGTATACCACATGAATCATTGTGGATCACATTAACAGTTGTTTGTGATGGGTTAAGGTTAGTTGAATAGCCTCTATTTTTATCAATGTCTAGATGTGTTACAAGCTGGATTGATAGAAGGGAGAAACAGACAGAGAGAGCACACCTGACCATTCTGTTTGACAAATACATCCCTCGCTGTATAGAAAAAATGAGAAGCTCCTTCAAGACAATTACTCCTATTCTCGAGCACAGCATGGTTCAGGTATCATTCACACATAAGCTTACTCAATCATACAGGCCTATACTCTGCTTTTCAAGTGTTAACTGATCTCGCTCTCTCTCAGACTCTGTGCTCACTGCTGGATTGTCTGTTAACCCCTGAGAACATTCTGGCAGACTCTCCACGAGAAGTCTATGAGACTTACTTTGTATTTGCCTGTGTGTGGGCTTTTGGTGGAGCCACATACAAGGATCAGGTATTCATTGTTTTATTTACCCATACCAGAGAATACAAAATAAAGGTTCAGCATTGACATACATGTGATTTTATGTCTCATTTTATTTGCATGTTAAAGGGGTTATGACATAAGCAATAACATTGTCCTTGATCTTTTGACATAATAGGTCATTGTACTATAAAAACATACTGTAAATTTCAGAACTCAAATCTTCCTCCTCACTGCAAAAAGAACATTTATTGAAACCAAGCTGCCAAACCGAATCGTTCTCTACTTCCTCCACATTGTGATGTCACACTGTGGTAGATAGTTGCATCTGACCACCTCCACAATAACACATCAATGCCTTATTTACCTTTAATCATGTCTGTAGCCTGCCAGCAACGTTGAGCAGTGAGATGGCAAGTAGAGAGAGCAGGTCAGTCAAGAGCAGAGAGCCAATCATAACAGTGGGTGTTTACTATCAAGTGTTAAAGGAGAAACAGCACCAAAACCAAACGTTCAGAATGAGGATGGAAAAGTTATCATGTTTTACAAATATATATCTGTTTTTTTGTGCAATTTTACTTTTTTTTTTTACTAATATTAAAAGTGAAACTCAAGGAGCGTATTAAAATAATTAAAAAAAGTTTTGTGGCATGACCCCTTTAAAGGGATAGTTCACCCAAAAATGAAAATTCTCTAATCATTTTCTAGCCCTTATGCTATTCCAGATTTGTATGACTTTTAGAAGAATATTTTCAGCTATTTAGGTCCATATAATGTAAGTGAATGGTGACCAGACTTTTGAAGCTCCAAAAATCTTATAAAGGCAGCATAAAAATAATCCATATGACTCCGGGGTTAAATGTCTTTAGAAGCGATATGATAGGTGTGGGCGAGAAACAGATCAATATTTAAGTCCTTTTTTACTATAAATCTTCACTTTCATTTTCACATCCCTGTCACTCTCTTTTTTACCTGTTTAATAAGGAGTCAAAAGCCCAAAAACTAATTTTCACTGTATGCACTAGGACAGCGGTGGGCAAAGTTGTTTGGGGCCACATTAGGTTTTAAAATATACTGAACATGGAGGGACAAAGTTCCCTTTGGGATGTTCTGCTTTGGTTTTCATCTTTTTAGCATAGAAACAGTCTAATACATGATATACAATTTTCTGAAGTGTATCTATGACTGATGAGACCATTCAGGAATTGTTCTACCATTGCTCTACAAAGGTACCAATAGATAATTTTCCATCAAGCATTGAAAAGGCTGAGTACACTTTTAAAAACAATTTATTTTACCATCTCTTCTTCCCTTCCTGTACTTTTTGCTGTCCCAGCTTCATGATTATCGGGCAGAGTTCAGTCAGTGGTGGACCAAAGAGATGAAGACTGTGAAGTTTCCTGTCCAGGGATCTGTGTTCGACTACTACTTAGATCCCCATGCCAGACGTTTTCTGCCGTGGACTGATAGGATGCCGACATTTCAGATGGAGCCTGATACACATGTACAGGTGAGGGCAGGATAATGTATTGCAGGAAGTTGATGTAAAACTACTTTCTGAATGTACTTATACTTCCCGTTACACACAGAATAGCATGCTGTGAACATAATCTTTACAAAACAATGTATTTCTTAGTGAGTCCTTTTCCTGAGAAAATTCACAGTCACTTTCACAGAGAGCCACTTTAATTTCACAATAATGGAATGCTAATTTAGTGCAGTTAGTGCATTAGAGTGGGTCACTGCACAGATACAGAGAAAACAACCTCCCTCTATCATGAGCTGAACCTGCTGTCAGAGGAGTTTGGGATCTGATTACCATTCAGAGTAATCAGAATTATGCATGTTTGTGTGTTCACCCATTGTTTCTATTTTTGTTCTTCAAAGATAAAGAGGCAATGTTGATAATAGGGTAGTCATAGTGATGAACTGGACCTACAGGTTTGTTGTCTCAATGTGAAATTATCATTGCTCAACTAAAAGTTCATAAAAGTTCACATTGCAGAAGTATTTTTGTCTTGTTATCCAACAAAAATATCTAAAAATCCTTGTTTTCAGAGAATGTATTTTGAATATACATTCACTGAGCACTTTATTAGGAACTCCTGTACACCTACTTATTCATGTGATTATCTAATCAGCCAATCATGTGGCAGATACAGATACAATCATGCAGATACAGGTCAGGAGCTTCAGTTAATGTTCACATCAACCATCATAATGGGGAAAAAATTTAATCTCAGTGATTTCGACCGTGGCATGATTGTTGGTGTCAGACAGGATGGTTTGAGCATTTCTGTAACTGCTGATCTCCTGGGATTTTCACACACAACAGTCTCTAGAGTTTACTCAGAATGGTGGCAAAAACATAAAAACATTCATTGAGCAGCAGTTCTGCTGATGGAAACGTCTTGTTGATGAAAGAGGTCAACACAGAATGGTCAGACTGGTTCGAGCTGACAGAAAACTACGGTAACTCAGATAACCACTCTGTACAATTGTAGTGAGCAGAATAGCATCTCAGGATGCACAACATGTCGAACCTTGTGGCAGATGGGCTACAAGAGCAGAAGACCACATCGGGCACTTTATTAGGACCATAGTCTTCCTAATAAAGTGCTAAGTGAGTGTAAGTCTATTTACTGAGACTATTTAAGACTATTCAAAAGCAGGTGAAATACACTATAAACTTATTTTAAAGATAAATTCTCTGAATACAAGTCTAAATATATTATGCAGTGTTGCTTCCCAAGTAAAAATATCTTGTTTTAAGGATTTTTAGATATTTTACTGGAAAGCCAAAGTAAAATAAAAAAATTAAAAATACTACCTAAAACCCATTGAGAACTCATTTTTTGCAGTGTACATAAAGTATTCAACAGCTTTTTCAAAATATGTCACAGCTTTTCTCAAAAATACAAAGCAGTACTTATTGATTTAGATAATCTGAATATGACTTGAATGATGAAATGCAAGGTGTTATCATGATACGATTTAATCTGGCCACAGGCTGTGTTAGTACCTACAGTCGAGACGATCAGACTGCAGTATTTTATGGGCATGTTGCTGGAGACATCTCAGCCTCTCATGCTGGTTGGTGGAGCAGGCACAGGGAAGTCTGCTCTGGTCAAGAACCTTCTAGAAACACTACCAGAGAGCTTCATAACCACAAAAGTGCCCCTTCACTTCTATACCACTTCATCTATGCTGCAGAGTGAGTGCTTACTGCTTACATTTCTTCCAATGTCTTTACACAGAGCTGGCATTCAGATGTGTAGAACAGCACCTCTTTGTGGTACATATGCTGAATTTCACTTCATTTGTTTTGTAGTTTGTGAAAGAAAGTGTTGATTGATTTATTAAAAAAATAGACCTGCTAATATAAAATTATTATAATTGACAAAATGAGCATTATTGAATTAATTGACTGATTAATCAATTTATCAAATATATTTGTGATAAAGTGTTTCTGTCAGCATATTTTAATAACATAGCTGACGTCACCATTTGCAAGTGTTCATTTTGGTTTATCAGCCAACAGCGCAGCCTGGTTAATTTCAGTGAAATAAGAACAAAACAGTAGTATGGCAAAATTACTGATGTGTAAAAGTAAGGCTTTTTCTATATATAGGGTATAAACTAAGAATAATTTGTGCACTACTTTAAATTATAGTTAATTGTTTTGAGGCAGCTAGTTGGCTTGATCCAGAAATATTTCAAATGCATCCAACCTATATGGGAATATACAGTGTAACAGTTTAAAAGGATAGTTCACCCAAAAATGAAAATTCTCTCATCAATCCCTCACTCTCATGCCATCTCAGATGTGTATGACTTTCTTTCTTCTGCTGAACACAAATAAAGATTTTTAGAAGAAAATCTCAGCTCTGTAGGTCCATACAATGCAAGTGAATGGTGACCAAAATGTTTAAGCTCCAAAAAGCATATAAAGGCAGCATAAAAGTAGTCCATACTACTCCTTACTATGATTTCAAGCTGGATTCCACTACCTAGCGCCATATAGCGCTCTGCGCATGCGGTAAACACTAGGAAGTGTAATCGAGCTTGAAATCATGATCGCCAAGGAGACTGCAGATGTTAACATTTATAGTGAAAAAGGAGTTATATTTTGGTCTGTTCTCACCCAAAACAGATTTGATTGCTTCAGAAGACATGGATTAAACCACTGCAGTTTTATGGATTACCTTTATACTGCATTTGTGTGCTTTTTGAAGCTCTAAAATTTTGGTCACCATTCACTTGTATGGACCTACAGAGCTAAGATATTCTTCTAAAAATCTTTGTTTATGATCTGCAGAAGAAAGAAAGTCACACACATCTGGGATGGCATGAGAGTGAGTAATTGATGAGATATTTTCATTTTTGGGTGAACTATCCCTTTAATCTCTTTTGCTTCAGTTTATGGAATTTTGCTGTCACAGTCCTATTAAAACAACATTTCGCCTTCATATTGCCGTTATTTTCAGAGGCAATGGAGAAACCTTTGGAGAGGAAGGCCGGTAGGAGTTATTCTCCCCCTGGAAACAAGAGACTCATCTATTTCATTGATGACATAAACATGGCAGCTGTGGACAGTTATGGGACATCTCAGCCACACGCTCTCATTCGCCAGCATCTGGATTACAAGCACTGGTTACGCAACATCAGTCTTTTTTCATTTATTTCACTTAAGAGAGAAATTTCAATATACTCTATAACAGCACTTGCTTTTATTGTTTCTAGGTATGACAGCAAAATGTTAACAATGAAAGAAATACACAATACCCATTACATCTCTTGTATGAATCCAACATCAGGAAGTTTTACAATTAACCCCAGACTACAGGTGAGTAGCTGACATGAAATACTTTTTTTGAAGTATACTTATACTATAAAACTGTTTTAAACAGCATTTTTTTAAAATTCTTTTTTAATTCTTTTTTTTTTTAATATAAATTATTATAAAAACTACCTATAATCTCAAAAGCATCTTTATTGCACAGTTACACATTGCACATTTACAATGCACACTGATGTCAAAAATTCTGATTGATATTAAAAGTCATGGTGACAAAAAAAATATAATTTATGTGCAAATTACATAGGAAAGTTACGCAAGTTATTTGAAAGGCTATTTGGAAACTTTTCAAATGGCATTGAAAGTGACAAAAATGCCCCTGAAATTCAAAATGTAGGGGTAAAAATGCACTTTGGAATGATTTCACTGTTTATTTGTTTTTTGTAATATCTTATATATTTCCTAAAATGTTATTCTTGGCCTCATACATATAGGAGTAGCACATTAAATATGAGTTTATGCTGTTTAATTTGATAGGTAACAGCCTTACTGAATTTTAATGCATTCAAGTATTTTAAATTAAATGAAGACACAGTGTTTTTAATTTGTTTAAAAAATGCTCTCATAAAGGTAAAAATGCCCCTGGAAGTCAGATACATGGGCCAAATATTGTTAAGTTAGTTTATTCCTGTTTCTAGGTAGCATTGACCTTATCTTGACCTAAATCTTCATCAGAGGCATTTCACAGTGTTGGCGGTCAACACACCCACCTGTGAGACCCTCAGCTCCATCTTTGGCTCCATCCTGAACTTCCACCTGCAGTGGTGGCCATTTAGCCCGGCTGTGGTGAGGAATGGTCCAGTCGTGGTGCAGTCAACACTAACCCTCCATGACAGAATGCTCCAGCACTTCCTCCCCACCTCCACAAAGTTCTACCACCTCTTCAACCTGTGGGATCTCTCTCGGCTGTTCCAGGTAAGCATTCCTGCTTTGCTTTGATGTTGCTTTAATTTAGAAACTGTAAATATAATGAATAAAAAAACATAATGTACATGTGTTTATATGTGCATCTAGGGTCTCCTGTTCTCCAGGCCAGAGTGTATTAGACAGGGTTCAGATCTGGTTCAACTTTGGATCCATGAATCCAGCAGAGTGTATTCTGATCGGTTTTCAGAGCCATCCGATCTGCAATTATTCCGCAGGTTGCAGACAGATGTCGCTCGACAGGCCTATGAGGTACACCAGCAGTGCACAAAACGAGATATGTTTACTACTACACATTGACTACTGTTAAAGATATCAGATTTTGGGGGGATTTTATTTCCAAACTATTTTTAACAGTGCATGAACCTAGTTTCTTCCATTTACTGTATTGTGTACTGCCTGGCCAAAAAAAAGGTTGCATACTCTAATATTTTGCTTGACCACCTTTAGCTTTGATTATGGCATGCATTCGTTGTGGCATTGTTTTGACAACCTTATGAAACGTCACAACATTTATTTCTATCCAGAGTTGCATTAATTTTTGGCCGAGATCTTGTATTGTTGACTGGACAGTCAAACCACTCCGTAAAGTCTTCTCCAGCACATCCCAAAGACTTTCAGTGGGGTTAAGGTCAGGAATCTGTGCTGGCCTATTCATGTGTTAAAATGATTCCTCATGCTCCTTGAACCACTCTTTTACAATTAGAGCCCAGTGTGTCTTGAAATTGTCGTCCTGGAATATGCCCGTGCTGTCATGGAAGAAAAAATCTATTGATGGGATAACCTGGTCATTCAGTACATTTATTGCTGCAAAACATTGTTGAAGCAACCCCAGATCATAACACTGCCTCCAGAGGCTTGGACAGTGGGCACTATTCATGACGGGTGCATCACTTCATGTGCTTCCCTTCTTACCCTGATGCGCACATCACTTTGGAATAGGGTAAATCTGGACTCATCAGACCACGTGACCCATTGTTCCACAGTCCAATCTTTATGCTCCCTAGAAATTTGAAATTGTTTTTTTCAGATTAGCCTCAATAACAAGTGGTTTCTTGTGGCCACAGCTGTTTAGTCCCAATCTTGTAAGTTCTCATTGCATTGTGCATGTGGAAATGCTCTTACTTTCATAAAGATAGCTGTAAATTCTACTGTCGATTTGTTACAATGTGACTTCACCAAGCGTTGTAGTGATTTCCAATCACGATCATTCAAGATTTTTTACCGACCACATTTCTTTTGCGAAGCTGTCGGTTCACCACTATCCTTCCAGGTTTTAATAATGTGTTGGACAGTTCTTTACCCAATTCCAGTGATTTCAGCAATCTCTTAGTTGTTTTCTTTGCTTGATGCAGGCCAATAATTTGCCCCTTCTGAAACACAGTAACATCTTTTCCATGACCACGGGATACTTCTTCCGACATGGTTGTTAAGAAATGAGAAGCTGCACACTGCATCAGTTTGGGTTAAAAGAATTGTTGCCAGCTGAAACATATTAATCACTGTAATAATGATCCAATCATAGGCTCTTAAGTATCTGCTTATTTAAATCCAAACAGCTTTTTTTTGGCCAGGCAGTGTATGCAAGTTTTACTTATTGGAAGGCCCACATATTCTGCACTGATTTTGTAACTGAAAGCATTATCAAATCAGACAGAACATTTTATAAATGAACAGGAAAGAGGCAAGAGATGTGTAGAAATTTGTAAATGACAGACGTTACACTCTACATCCATATTGTCTATTAAGTTATCTGATTTTCATATGAAGCTATTTCACAAAGTAGCATTTTGTTTATCTTTTGCAGGAAATGCAGGAGGATGCAGTGTTTCAGGAGCCTCTTATATACCTGCACAGCAGTGTGGGGTCTGAAGAACCTTCCTACAGACCGGTAGCTGGATGGGAGCTGCTCAGCTGTATCCTTACTGAAGCTCTGGACAGCTACAATGAGCTCCACTCTGCCATGAACCTGGTGCTGTTCCAGGAAGCCATGCAGCATGTGTGAGTACTCCATCTGCAGTATGTGCATTGGTGAATACAGATCTACACCAGGGTCAGAAATGTATGGGGGACAGGGCAAAAATGCCACCAAAATGACAAAAATACCCCCAAAATTAAAATTGTGGAGGCAAAAATGCATTTGTAATGAAATCTTCTGTTTTTTATTTGTAACATCTGAAATAGTCCTTAAAGGAATAGTTCACCCAAAAATGAAAATTTGCTGACAATTTACTCACCCTCAGGTCATCCAAGATGTATCTGAGTTTCTTTCTTCAAAACAGAATTGAAGATTTTTAGGATTTCATTTCAGGTCTCCTCCTTTAAACAATGCAAGTGAATGTCCTCCATTTTTTGACGGTCCAAAATGCATATTTAGGGTGCATCAAAATAATCCACACGACTCCAGTCGACAAATAAAGTTCTTCTGAACCCAAACGATTGATTATTTTTTGAAACAAAACAATACTTATATACTTTTTGACTACAAATGTTCGCTTCTGTACATCTCTGTGACTCGCGCTCATGAGAGGGATGACATAAGCTCGTTGGTAAGGTCACACGTCACGTGGAGTAGGAGTCAGGAAGCATGTCATTGTTTACATTTTTTTTATTATTATTATTATATGGAAATGATTTTTTATTTTATTTTCTATTGTTTTGAAATTGTTTTGGACTGCTTTGGTTTGTGAACGGCACAAGTTTCTCTTGTAAACAATGACGCGCTTCCTGACTCCTCCTCCATGTGACGCGTGACCTTACCAACGATCTTACGTCATCCCTCTCATGAGCGTGTGTCACAGAAATGTACGGAAGCGAACATTTGTAGTTAAAAAGTATATAAGTATCGTTTTGTTTCTAAAAATAATCAATCATTTGGGTTCAGAAGAACTTTATTTGTCGACTGGAATCGTGTGGATTATTTTGATGCACCCTAAATATGCATTTTGGACCGTCAAAATATGGAGGACATTCACGTGCATTGTTTAGAGGAGGAGGCCTGAAATGAAATCCTAAAAGTCTTAAATTCTGTTTTGATGAAGAAAGAAACTTAGATACATCTTGGATGGCCTGAGGGTGAGTAAATTATCAGCAAATTTTTGTTTTTGGGTGAACTATTCCTTTAATATTGTATTATACTGTAGTTATAACCTAGTTATACATGGCATAAAATATGAATTAATGTTGATTTAATTCTTAGGGTAAGAGGTAAATTCTTAAATAAATTAGAAATAAAGTATTTTACAAATGGATGTGACAGTATTATTAAAATATGCCACTGGTCTACACGCAAAAAAACAAAAACAAACAAGTATTTTTTGTCTTTTTTTCCCAGTAAAAAATAAATAAATTAAGCATCCTTAAAACAAGATTAACAAGAACTAACAAAATTTAGTAAGCTTTATTTTTAAAAGTTTTTTGCCAGTGTGGTAAGAAAATAAACTTCCCTTTAAGGTTTATTTTTCTTATTTTTCTGTTGTTTTAAGCATACTTTTACTGGAAAAAAAAGACAAAAATACTGAGAAATGTAGTATTTGTAGTAAAAAACAGTTTTTTACTGGTTTCTGCAGGTGTCGGATCAGTCGCATCCTGGCATGTCCTAGAGGCCACGCCCTGCTCGTAGGTGTTGGCGGCAGTGGCAAGCAAAGCCTGACCCGCCTTGCCGCCCACCTCTCCAACATGGATGTGTTCCAGCCCACCCTCAGCAAGGGCTACAGCATACAGGACCTGAAGGTAACTGCTTCCACAGAGATCATGCCAATAGAATACAACCTTAAGATACAATCAATGGAGGACATGATGAAGCATAGAACAGAAACCACAACAAATGCAACAATGATATTTTTGCCAAAATGTCACAACCGACATCAACTCCCCAAATCATAATACCCATCACTGGTAAATCTGAAATGGCGGTGATTCATTACCAGAGATCAAGCTTTCTTTTAGACAACACTTTCCCTGATCAATACCCCGTCCGGCTCCATCGATCTCATTTAGTCCTGCCCGGATGCAATGGGGAGTAATTGCCAGATCCTATTAAAGAACCAAGGCAAATATTTCAATGCCCTATTGATGAGGCCGCTGCTATCATTTCATTCATCAGTGTGTGGTAAATCTGAGGCCAGTTGGCTGAGCTGCATTGACCTCTACACACTCAACACTCGATGTCTGATGCCCTCTACACATAATGACAAAATGTATGTGTTTATACAATCCTAAATTTTGATCTCTTAAAGGGATAAGTAATCATGTTTCAAGGGGAAGATGCTACAGCTTTCTCTCTTTTTCCCCCTTATTAAAGTCTGAAGTTTTGATGCTTTTCAATTCAAACAATATCTATGTTATTATTGCTAGATGGCATATCTTTTGGTTGGGGAAAACTGTAACACTGGTTTTTAAATACACATTGTATGGCTGTACAACATAAATTAAATATTTAAAATATGCAATTAACATTATTTCATCAAATGTTCTAATTAAAGACTTTTTTTTTAAACTAAAAAGTTATTTCTTATTTCAGATAAATTTATTTCAGATCATTATAATGGGTCCCAATTAAACTTTAAACACAAATTATTCCTGACAGCCAAAATAGTACCATATAAAAGTGAAAACTATTAAGTAATATTAATAAGTATTAAGGCAATGGTGTTATTATGTTGAGGTGTTATCGTATTTGAGATAATATGGGTAAATAAAATTTGATATTATGATTACCCTGCTTGTTATAAGTCTGTTAATGGTACAGTTAGTTTTGGCACATATACATGTTTCAAATACCAAAAGATGACAGGTATTTATTTATTTTTTATTATTTTTTTATGAAGTTATGAAGAAAAATTAAAAAAAAATGTTTAATAGACACTTTTCATCTTTTTGCCTTTATTTCACAGCATCATTTTTAAATTATTATTTAATGTAAATTTATAACATTATTTTCTGTGTTATATAAACCTGGCATTACCTTAAAAGAAAGGTCAACACAGCTGCAATGGGGTTTCAAATACAGCTGCTGAGGGAGTGAGAGCAAATTTGGTATCTTTCTCTCTATCTATTTTTTTTTTTTTGTTTTTTTGGAAAGTCATAGTTTTCCTCTGCATTCCAAACGTGGAAAATTGAAAAGGTCCATTACCAATGGTCTCCGCACTTACTGATTTTGGAGATTTTTTGGACTTACTGCCAATTTTATTGAGAGTGAAACTGGAGTTGAAAAAAAAAAATGATGGGAAGAAGTGGGGGAAATGGGATTGGGACAGGACACGGGTCAGATTCTAACTCGCATCTTCCACATGAACACCAAATCTCAATATGTCTGAAGCACATGCTAAGCCACAGCTCAAACTTGATTTTGGAGTTTCGTTGTTCTCTCCCATGCTGTAAGGGTTCTGAACAACAATCTCTTGTGTAATATTCTCAGGGAGATCTGGCCAGACTGTATGTGAAGACGGGTGTTAAAAACGTCCCCACAGTGCTGCTCCTCACAGACGCTCAGATCCCAGAGGAGCGTTTCCTTGTCATCATCAGCACCCTGCTCTCGTCAGGTCAGAGCCTCCCGCACATGCACACGTTCACACATGCCATGGGGGGGGGGCTCATTGTGTGTTGCTCTGATGAATGGGAAACATATGTAAATGGAGCGGGGCTAGTGAAGTAGATTAAGGGTGACTGGAACAGGTCTGCGTGTCATTGAATCAGGACCTCCAGAACACAGATGGTGGCTCTCATCTGTCATTGATGTCAAGTGCCAAGGTCAGAGACCTGCTTAGTGTTTAAATCAGAATAAAGCATCAGATCATTAGAGTTAACAAATGTAACATAATTTAAGTGATGCGGGTGTAATTGTTAATGTTTCAGTGCTCTATAAAGTGATGTTTTTATATCGACATATATTACGTATTGGGGCATATTTGAAGACCGCTATGTCTTAAGCACAGTGCTATGTGATATGCCATACGTGCAAAATCAGTGGGCATGGCCAAAGAGGTTTTGTATTTTCGCTAAGTCTAGGAGTAAGTGGGTTGGTGAAATTGTGCATGCAAAGCACAAGCGATAAATGTAGACAGACCATAGGCCTTTTTCACACTTTCACAAGAGGGCTTACTTACTTCCAGTATCAACAAAGGCCATTGAAACGTGAGCAAAATCTGTTGAAAGCAAAGTCTTCATACAAATTAAATAGCGTGTAAATGTTTGATCTGACTTTATGCTTTGTGGGTGACTCTACAAAGCTCTAATTAACATTCTGACAACTTTAAGGAAGGCATAATGCGACTGAATCCAGCATATTCACTGAGATATTCAAGCTGCTACTGGTCATAGACTACACCGGTAATAAATAACTATAATAATAATATAAATGAGATAATACATTTTCATCGTTATTAACCGTGTCTGTTTGGGTCGGCTCTGAATTATTGCAAGTAAAACAGCACGTGTGCGGAGAAAATCACTGGCAGCCAGCTCCACTCTCTCACACACCTGTGCAGCTCCAGAATGAGAAGCAGGGCAGGGAAATCACGTCTGATCACTCACACCATGGACAAATTTATAAACAGAGACACTTCTGTCGTCTCTCTATCTGATATTTCATCTCATTCACATGCTCCTGACATCATCATAAAATTGAGTGTGCCAAAGTTAATGTTTGTCATTCGGGATAATATTCATGAAACTCTGTGTAATTTACACAATGAAGCCAAACTAACTAAGATCTAACATCTGTCTATTACATAGCACATGGTTCAAATTTTAAAATAAGATATTTTTTTTTCATAGTAATTTTATTATCCCTATAAATAAGAGATTGGAACCATGGCAGTGAAATGTTCAGAAAAATATCCCTTTCGTGAGACAAGGCTTTTTTTCAAGAGGCTCTTTTTGAGAAATGTCTATGGCTAATGTTCTTACTATGTAAATCCACGCTGTAGTATACGATGTAGTTTGCACACGTTAATATTGTTATAATCAGTATAAAATGCATTGTTTATTGCACAGTTCTTTATTGCTCTCTGCTGCTCAGTTACTGGGATGGTGGGGTTAATGTACATTGTGTATATTATATATAATTGATTAAAATAGGTAAATAAATTTGACAGGATGACTTGGTTTCATTATTTTGTTTATTTATACATTTATACTGCATTTAACATTTTTGCGAGTTTAATACGAGGTTCAATGAGATATAGTGAATTTTATTTGTATTTTCGCATCTGTGATGGGAGTATATAAAGCTTTTTAAAATTAATTTCTCGTGATATGGAGACACGAGGATTCTCATTTATGCTAATGAGATGGGAGCTGGTGAAGAAACCACACCAGCGCTGCATTTGAGCATATAAACTCAAAAGAAACTGTAGCCTGAGGCAACTGAGACTTGTCCTCCGCCACCCGGATTGAGGTGAGTAACCGCGCCACCACGAGGATCTACTAAGTAGTGGGAATTGGGCATTCCAAATTGGGAGAAAAGGGGACAAAAAATAAATAAAAAAAAGATGCAGCATTTCAGGACCACTGGAAATGAACAGCGACCGATCGCACAAAGTATAGACATACTGTATATATATATATTAGACTATGGAAAAACTGACTGACTATCCTGCTGAAATCAGAAACATAGTAACTATGTCCTTCTTGAATGTCATCTATACTGTACATCTATAACACGCTCTTTATATGCATGAAAGAGGTGGTTCTCATCGGGGCTAATTGGATAATGTACGTATATTTAATCATATTGATCTACTGAGACACAACATCATGGCTAGTATTAACTCTAATTGTCAGAGACATCATTTTACGTACCATTGTAATTCAAGAGTATGAACTTGCACTTTGATAGCACCTACTGGTGGAATCCCCATATATTAAAGTAGTGCCCATTGTGTATAATATGTAAGTTGCGCAATATTAGCTTGAATATAGAACTGTTAAGCAAAAGCAGTAGCGGTATCATTCAGTTAGATGCCATGATGAGCTCTGCATGACTGAGAATCAGATATGTAGATATATTTAGAAAAAAAATATGTAGACCTTATTCACAGCAGCGCCATCTTTGATTTTTGATGGGAATGACAACGAGGCTGTGAGGGACAGGCATACAGTCACTTCAATGGGTTGTACTACAGTTTAAAGTGTTTTTGGATCATTCTGTGGACAAAACATTGAAAAAACAACATATTTTCAAGAACATTCAGTAGACAAAACTTCAGACAATATGAATTGTGGAAAATCAGATGTGATCTAGGAGCTTTTTACAACTTTATACTGTTCGTCCCAATGAAGAGGTGAAAGTCTATCCCTCACAGCCTCATTGTCATTCCCATTCAAAATCAAAGATGACGCTAACGTAAATAAGGTCTATATTCTAAATGTGATGGTTAATTTGAAAATCTGGGTTGCTTTAATTTAAATTAAATGTGGAGCGTTTAATTCCTGCATCACTAGCAGCTCTAAACAGATTTGCAAAAAAAACAAAAAAGGTTTCCAAGCAGGTTTCTCAAACATACTATAGTCTCACATTGGTCGGCAAACAGATAATCACACCCCAGATTCACGCCATTGGTTGAGCCAATGTTGCTGTGTCTGGCATATTCCTTTATTTTTCACTAGTAGTGTAGAAATTACACACTGCATCTTTAAGTGATTTAAGAAAAACTTAACAAATTAGCTTTCAACTGTTGTGTTTTGTTTTCAATATGTTAATCTGTTAATTTGAAAATTTTAATTCACTGTAATGCATGTAATGAATTAATTGAAGTGGACTTTACCCATATTGGAGATTAATTGTGGCTTTCTTTGAATAAATACTAGCAAAATATTACCTAAAATAGTTTCATTAGTTTCAGTCTAAAGCTTTGTAAATTCATAAATGCCCTGCTTAACTGAAATGAACCTGTGTTCTGTTATGGTTTAACCTCAGGTGAAATTCCTGATCTGTTGAGTGAAGAGGAGGTGGATGGTGTTAGGAAAGCTGTAAAGAATGAGGTGGGGGAATTGGGTCTACTGGACACCAATGAGAACTGCTGGAGGTTTTTTATGAATCGAGTGCAACAACAACTCAAGGTCTCTGCAATGATTGTATTTTTTGTTATACTTTAAATCTGAGTTTGCATATATCAGTATGGCATCTAGGTTCATAGATAATGACACCTGTATGTGTGTTTATGTGTGTGTAGGTTGTGCTCTGCATGTCTCCAGTAGGTAACCGTCTGCGTGTACGTGTGCGGCGTTTTCCAGCTCTGTTGAGGTGCACCACTCTGGACTGGTTCCAGGAGTGGCCCCTGGAGGCCCTACAGTCTGTCAGCTTGAGGTTCCTGCAGGACATCCCAGGCATTCAGGTAAACTTGAGCTTGATATACAGTATACATTTAGAACATACAGGCTTTCTTGTCTAGGAAAAAATAACAAATATTTTGACTCAGGCGCATACAAATGTTTGTCCAGTCAAATGCTTTGCAGATGAGAATGTCCCCTTCCCCTATAACACCTTCTTTAGACTAGACTGGTTAACTGTTAATGGCTGTGACATAAACTAAATGCTACTGGCTATTTAAAAATAAAAAATGAGAGAGAGAAACCCTTCAATATGCCCTAGTCCAACTATCATTAATTCTCTCAGAAGGCTTAGCTAAAACAGACTGCATATCATTTTACATTCCTTGAAGTTGCACGACAAAACTAAAAAGCTAAAAGAGACCGTAATTATTTCAATGAGTTTTCTCTTCTCACATTTACATGTGCACCAGATTCCTCATTATTAGCTCAACTCTGAAGTGAAGACAAATGGCTGATCACATGCACAGTGAGCTCAATGACAGACGCAGTTTCTCTCTCTCTCAGCATTGTTGTTTTCCCTGCATCAGTGGAACAATCGCTAAGCAGGATCATTTATGCTAATAAAGCAACAATGATTAATACACACAGACTGACCCTCAGAGAAGCCACAGCTGTTTCAACCAGACTGTGTGTGTGTGTGTGTTTTTTTAGGTTTCAAACTGGTAATTACAAGGGTATTATGCTATAAATGTGGTTTTTGAGGACATTTCTAGTGTCCCCATAATCCAAATAGCTTAAAAAACATACTAAACAATGTTTTTTTGAAAATGTAAAAACGCAGAAAGTTTTTTGTGTGGGTTAGGTTTAGGGGTAGGTTTAGGGGATAGAATCTATAGTCCGTACAGTATAAAAATCATTATGTCTATGGAGAGTCCTCATAAGGATGGCCGCACAAACATGTGTGTGTGTGTGTGTGTTGTGAGTTTGTATATTCATGTTGTGAGTCTGTAGTTTGTAGTAATAGACCATAATTCTGGAGTAGTGAATTTAGGGCTGCCGATGTTTTCAAAAAACTGCTTTTGTTTTGTTCCCAATCATGTTACCTGTAAGTGAGAAAATTTTTGTGATGATACAACAAAGCAATTAAAAGTTCTAGCATTACAAAAATATTTTATCCTAGAGTCCGAAAAGGTCTCCAAGTTTCCAAAAGCCTCTTCAAACAAATAAAACATAATAACTGTGCATAAGAACTAATTACACATGCAAATACAACAATGACTAAAGGTATGCTCTCTGTTAAAAGCATGCAGGCAGGAGTAACAAGATCTCATTCAGTTCCATTCTGTGTCATTTGAGCCATCATTGAGTCTGTGTCATGTACTTACTGTGTGCACATTGTGCTCTGTGTGGATTATTTAATGATTTATGCATCTGATTACTTTGTATGTATGCCCGTTTTAAAGATAATCGCCTCCTCTAAGTTATGGTATGTGATATTTTATCTTCCGTTTATTTTTCTTGAAGTTATAAGTGAAAACGCTGCATATAAGCAACACGGGTTTACATGTAATATGTATGTCAAAGACATATACTTAGCTATTACTCACTATATTTTTGCCTGTGAGTAAAAAAAAAAATAGGCTAGCTGTATTCTACTCTTTGAGAGGTTTCCAAACACATATGCCACGTGGCTATTTGATCAGTTTGATGTTTTTACCGATTACAATAATATGTGCAGTGCAAAATTAATAATACAATATAAAAATGGAACACTTCTGATTTGTCTGCAAATGTATATATTTATATATTATATACATATTTATATAAGTATATATATATGTCTGTATATACACTCACCGGCCACTTTATTAGGTACACCTGTACATCTACTTATTCATGCAATGATCTAATCAGCCAATTGTGTGGCAGCAGTGTAATGTATAAAATCAAGCAGATATGGGTCAGGAGCATCAGTTAATGTTCACATCAACCATCAGAATGGGGAAAAACTCAGTGATTTAGACCGTGGCATGATTGTTGGTGCCAGACGATCTGGTTTGAGTATTTCTGTAACTGCTTATCTCCTGGGATTTTCACACACAACAGTTTCTAGAGTGTATAGAGAATGGTGCAAAAAACAAAAAACATCCAGAGTGGTTATCATAAAAACATGAATGCTGATATATTTACTATATATGCATATGCATGTAATCACATTTTAATGTGTTAACTTTGACAGCCCTAATTGAATTGCTACTCAGAAACAAATAATATCATGTACATTTGAAGAAACTATTACAAAACTATTCCAATCTCAGTTCTTAATGTGAGTCCAACTGCTTTTATTTATCCTTTATACATTTGCTTTTGGATTAAATACATTTATGACAAAATCCCACCTTTGTGCAAAAAAATGTTTTAGCTTGTGCAACGTTTTTAGCTTAATGTATTTATAAGTGTAAAAAGCAGAACAGCATAAAAGTGTTTAATGTCTTACACAGGTAACCCTGACCTTTGAGTGTAAGAGATCGATGGATTATTTAACATGTATCTAAACTCAATACGCTCTTTATCAAATAGCATTATGTCAGATGTTCATTTATAACAGCATTTTGCCAGCCAGATACATGTACATTCTTTATTGCTTTTCAGTGAATTATGATCTGTGTTCTTGCATCTTTTAAAATGCATTTGCCTTTGCATGAATTGATCTTTAAAAGTCTGATAAATGAGTCAGTCATCGGAGAGCAGAACTCATCATAAATAACCAACAAACAAAACACAACGCGTCTCTGAAAGTTAGAAGACGCGTTATATAAACACTCACCCTACTTTATACGCTCTGTGTCACCAACCATGGGCTATTATTTTCCCAGCCCTCTACCAGCTTAATCTTCCCCTCGGCTCCCTGCACCTAAATTTCAGATTGAGTAAGTCCACAAGCAGGCAAAAAGCATTCAAACTTGGAGATGAATTTAGGATTTATGAAGATAATATTTCAGGGCCTGTGACGGGCGAGGATGTTAAAGAGCATTTAATCCATACAGGTCCTTCTCTTACCCTCTTTCCTTGCTCTAACACTCGTCTTTGCAGCCGGCTGTTCGAGAATCTATCAGTCTTTTCATGGCCCATGCTCATGTGAGCGTCAAGCAGGTTAGTGAGCGTTACTGCCGCAATGAGAGGAGGCACAACTACAGCACTCCCAAGAGCTTCCTGGAGCAGCTAAGACTTTACGAGAGTCTGCTGGGAAAGAGAGAGAGGGAGCTACAGCTGAGATATGACAGGCTTCAGTCTGGCCTTCAGAAACTCAAGACAACTGCTTCTCAGGTGTGTACAGCTCATCTGCATCCACAGAGTTCATAATAGGCCTGTCTAGTCTTCTCAAGCCTGGAGTTAGGATTTGCAAGAGAATGTACAGTAGTTGCTACTAGTATATATGCTCAAGATGAATGTCAACACTCACCGAAGGCTGAGGGACTCGTAAACCTTGAGACTGAAAGTGCTGATGATTGCTTACATTTGTGATATAGGTTTTAGTATTCAAATGTTGCAGAGGATTGTATCTGAAAATGGGTTCTAGATTAAAAAGATCAAGTTGCTTTTACCTCTTTCAGCAAGTCATAAAAGCGTTTTGTGTGGTCTTGCAGGGTTTCATTTGTAGATTGTGAGATTAAATTTGACCACATGTTTTGATGAAAGTTTTCTAAACAGTTACATGATTGTAATATGACATTTTGGCAGTTTTAATGTAGAGTGGGGTCCAAACGTCTGAGACCACATTGAAAATCGAATTTAAGCCTAAAAATAAATTGACATTTGTATAATTTTGAAAAATGTTAAATCAAGAAATGTTATGAGTTAAAATAATATTCTGCACTATTTCTAGGACACTGATCAAATAAGCTAATTTGTAATGATGACCGTGTTAACTCGTTGTACAAACACGTCACATTTTCGTGTTTCCATTGAAGCACAAAAAATACTCAAATCATTTCAAATAATGCTGGATAACATGGATGATCAGATTTTGCACAAACTTGTGGAGTCCATGCCAGCTCAAGTGCATGCTGTCATTACAGCCAATTAGCTTTTTTTTTTTTTTTTACGTAAAAGCTTAAGTTTCAATTCCGCTTTTTACTCTATTTGTTATGCTGATAATATTATTCGTAATGAGAAAATTGTATTATATTATAAAAATAGAAGCATTTTCACTAGTCGTCTGCAATTTCTGAACCTCACTGAAGTAAGTATTGTTGTCATTACTGTATAGTTGAACAGAATTCAATGGTACCCTGCAGTAGTCAGGGCTTATGGAATATATTTATACAAAGCTCTGAGAGGACCATAAACTATATGTAAATATCTACACTAATACGTTCCCAATAGGTGGAGGATCTGACAGTCAAGCTGAACTCACAGGAAGTGGAGCTGACACTGAAGAGCCAGGCCACTGAGGCTCTCATGACCAGGATCGGCCTGCAGACAGAGAGAGTGAGCCAAAAGAGAAAGGACGCTGACCTAGAGGAGCAAAAGGTAGAGGAACCTTGTAAAGGATCTCTCATGTTTTTCAAGGACTCTTATTTTGAAGTTTTCCCCCTGACTACATTTCCCAGAATTCACTGCCCTCATCACTTCCATCTGTTCCCTATCATCCTCACCTGTCCTCCATTCCATCATCTGCCCTTGTTTGTATAAATTCCCTCCTGTTTTGTTCATCAGTTGTCAGTCCTTGAAGTGTTTCATTGTGTAATGTTAGCCTGTTTAGCTTTATTTTTTGTTCCACTCAAGCATTTGTTCCACTCCAGCGTTTGTTATTAAAGGATTTAAAGGATTTACTCCTGCGTCTCCTCTCTTACTCTTCCACTCCAAGTACCCAATGTTACAGAAGGACTAACCGAACAAGATTCTGCTGGCGTCACACACCAGGACCGTCCAGTTGAGGATCATGTCCGTGAGTTTTTACTACTGGCGAATTTAGTGCACTTTAATGACCACTCTCTGGTGGTTTTCTTCAGGACTGGTCTTAATATGCACTAAAGGAGCAAATGCCTCCGGCGGATCCTCACTGGACGCTACTCGAGTTTGTGGAGGTGGCTCTACAAATTAGCGGCTCACCTTTCACTGTGGGTATAGAGTATGAGGACTTTGTATCGCCCCCCAGCCTTCCACGAAGCCTTCCATGGCTCCTTCCACGAAGCCTTCCACGGCTCTTTCCACGAAGCCTTCCACGGCTCCTCCCTCCAAGCCTCCTATGGCTCCTCCCTCCAAGCCTCCCATGGCTCCTCCCTCCAAGCCTGCCACGGTTAATGAGCCAGCGCCCACGCCTGCCACGGTTAACGAGCCAGCGCCCACGCCTGCCACGGTTAACGAGCCAGTGCCTGTAGCCTCGACCGTCCCAGAGCCAGTGCCTGTAGCCTCGACCGTCCCAGTGCCTGTAGCCTCGACCGTCCCAGAGCCAGTGCCTGTAGCCTCGACCGTCCCAGAGCCAGTGCTGTAGCTTCGACCGTCCCAGTGCCAGTGCCTGTAGCCTCGACCGTTCCAGTGCCAGTGCCTGTAGCCTCGACTGTCCCAGTGCCAATGCCTGTTGCCTCTACCGTCCCAGAGCCAGCTCTTGCGGAGCTAATAGACCTAGACTTGATTCCCACCCTGACTACCCTTCATCCTCCGCTGGTTCCAGCCAGCAAAACCAGGACACCCTGGTTCTATCCAGTGCCCTGGCCCTTCCTCCTCCGTTGGCTCCACTCAGGACACTTTCTTCACCACCTCCTCCTCCTGGTCAGCCTGCTCTTCCCATGTCACCGGCTCGACCTTCGCCCCCTGCAAAACCATGCTCAAAGGGAACCTCAAACTCTCCGACTCCGCCTAGACCCTCCAAGCCCTGGACTATGCCTTGGCCCTTCGTTCCCTCTGTCCCACCTCGTCTATATGTCCCTTTGGCTACACCGTGGTCCTTCAGCCAATCGGCTTCTCCAGGGTTCCTCATCCATCCAGCCCCATCTTGGTCAGTTGGTCACCTGGCTCCGCCTCAGCTCTCCAATCCTACAGCTACACTTTGTCACTCCGAGCCTCTGGCTTCACTGGGGACCTCCTTCCCTACGGCTCCACCTCAGTCCTCAGTCCCACCGGCTCCACCTCTGTCCTCAGATCCCCCAGCTCCGCCTCGGTCCTCTGAGCATTCGGCGCTACCTCGGTCCTCCAAACCTTCAGCTCCACCCTGGCCCTTCGAGCCGTCAGCTACTTTCCGGGCACCAAGTTCCCTGGCTCTGACCCTCAGGTCTCTCACGGCTCCACCTTCCATGGCTCCGCCCCTCGAGTCTCTCACGGCTCCACCTTCCATGACTCCACCTCCCTTGGCTCCACCTTCCTTGGCTCCATCCCTCGAGCCTTCCATGGCTCCGTCTCCCACGGCTCTGCCTTCCATGGCTCCACCTCCCTTGGTTCCACCTTCCTTGGCTCCATCCCTCAAGCCTTCCATGGCTCCACCCTCAGAGACTCCTCTTACAGCCGCTCTGCCCGCCTCTCCCCCAGCGGCTCCGCCTCCTGACCCAGTCCCTGCCCTGTGGCCACCTCCCAGGCCTCCTGACCCAGTCCCTGCCCTGTGGCCGCCTCCCAGGCCTCCTGACCCAGTCCCAACCCTGAAGCCACCCCCCAGGCCCCTGGATCCATTCCCAGCCCTGAAGCCGCTCCCCAGGCCCCTGGATCCATTCCCAGCCCTGAAGCCGCCCCCCAGGCCTCCTGATCATCCTCCTTGGATCCTTCACCTTCTGCATCACCCTACCCTCCTAATCTGACTTTGGGCACCAGGAGTTGCCCTTTGAGGGGGGGGGGGGTCTCCTCTCTTCCTCTTCCACTCCAAGTACCCAACGTTACAATCTGAGATGTATCTTTACTGAATTTCAAGATGGTGCTTTACTGTTTCTCCGTATACATTTACTGTTACTGTATATTCATCTGCAGGTAGCTGCCATGCAAGCCGAGGTGTCTCGTAGACTGAGAGACTGTCAAAGTGATCTTGCTAAAGCTGAACCTGCTTTAGAGGCTGCTACAGCTGCTCTACAAACACTTAACAAGGTATTTACATTCTCTCAACTTAAAATAAAGAATAGCTTGGTGTTTTATTATTTGCAATTAAAAATACCAAACTAAATGATAAACTGTTACCAACTCATTTGTCATAGATGCTTACTAAGCTAATACTATGGTATTGAACCAACCCTTAACCTAAGAATTAAACTCTTGGGTGTATCTTGTCCCACACCATTTGTGTTATGGACATGAATAGTTGATTTCTCAACTGTCTTGATTGATGGGGAGAGCTATGTTTTTACTTTTCTAAGTGATGAGTCTTGTTTTAACTGCCAGTTGATAAAACAGGCAAAAAATCCCATTGACTTGCATTGAAGGGGACCTGGGGTCATATACATGAAAATGTTCATGAGAGAGAGAGAGAGAGAGAGAGAGAGAGAGAGAGAGAGAGAGAGAGAAAGAAAGAAAGAAAGAAAGAAAGTTCTTAGGATAAATTATAAGAAGTTCATAAGAATGTTCCTAAGTGCAATTCTCGAAACATTCTTTAAAAGTTCTCAGATATTTTCTTAAGAATGTATTATGTTTTTCTTAATAAATAAAAAGGACATTCTCAGCTTTCTATTGATATAAATAATGTTTCTATGGACTCTAAAGATCTCGATGAGAGAGCACTATATACAGCGCGTCCATTTGAATTTACTTGCATGATTGGTCACCAAATTAAGATGCTTTAAAACAACATTTATTGTTTGAATTTCATGATAACATTTAAATGGTTTGAAAGCTTAAAGTTTTAAAAAGTAAAAAACAAGTTTTGGTCTAAAATCATAAACAGCCCATTGTGACTTCTGACACAACATGACAGAACACATCATATTTAGAACAACCCAGTAAATTAATTAAACATTACCTTTTGGGTTTTAAGACAACTGTGAGGTTATCCTAACTTTTAGGATATTATTTACAACAATTTTATGATTTTTTTTTTTTTCCGATAATTTGAATTCTTCTTATATTTTTCTTAAGAGCATTCTTAAGAAAAAAGATAAGAACTTTCTCAAGAATTATTATTATTTTTGTGAATACAAAATATAAACTTTTTTATTAAGTTAGAAATTAAGAAGAAAATGGTAATTAAGAAGAATATTCTTCTCAAGAACATTTCGTTAATCCGGCCCTTTGACTTTATCTACAGTAGGGACTAGAATATCATAGACTACGGTTACATGGACACCAGAAAGCAGCTAATTGCAAGAAAGCAGCACTCCCATTAATATGCACAGTATAAGCAGCGTACTCTACTTCCATATACATGCGGCTCGGTCAGTAAGCAGCTTTCTCCACAGTAACGTAATTTCCCTGCTTCAGTTGTGTAAATAACAAACGGATGGTATCCGAAGAAGAGTTTGCTATTTTATCCTCTGTTGCTTCACTTTATTCCCAGATATTCCAGAGTTGTTGCTGTGTTTGTAACCTTAACTTTGTATCGGCCTGCAGCGGAATTGCACTGCAATAGTGGGATTTGGTTCTTATGTAAAACTCCAGGATTCCTCCAATGTACAAGTGCGTATACGCGAATATGAGGGATAGGGAGTCACGTGACCCCATGGGAGGATCATACGTGTGAATGGCGAGCTCTGAGCACATTGCTAGTTTTAATACCTTTTAATGACAAACCGGTGAGATTCGATACACTCTGTTTCATAACTGTTCTAGGTGGACAATATGTCAAAGAATTCAAAATCATCGGGCTCTGGAGACATTAAAAGACACTTATGTGCTCAGGTTGACACCCCTGAGGGGGCTGCGGACCATGGAGTCGATTTGGTCAGAGAGTTGCAGGAGGTGCCACGGGAGGTGTTGAGCATGTCGGCAATGCTGGCGGGGGTCATTGGTGACTTGGAGGATCTTGCTCTGGTGCGTCGATCAATCACTGCCATGGAGGCGGAGTTTACTGATGTGGTCACAGGAGTGGGGGACGTTCAGGGATGGGTCGATTGTCTGGAGTCTTCGGAGAGGGAATTGTCTGCTGGTCCGCTGGCGACCGGTGTGGATTTTGGGGAGGGTGTAGGACGTGGAGGGCCGTGGCTGGCAGAATGATGTCCGTATCATGGGAATCGCAGAGGGACAGAATGTGGTGGAGTTCCTGGATGGGCTCTTTCCCAGACTTTGCAAGCTCAACAGGAGAAGGGTGTGATTGATTCGGGGAGTGCAGAAAACTTTTGCATCATCAGGGGGTCGCTTTTGCGCTGGTGTTCCTGGCCAAGATTAGAGTGGATGCTGTGGATGGCCGTGGAACATTCACATGCCCACAGCGAGTGATGTCCTTCATAAAGTCAATGGAGTGAGTGGGTCGTGTTGTGGTGCTCATGTTGCGGCTGGGTGGACCGGCTCACTGAACATTCGCTTGACTGTTTGAAGATTCTGAGTTCTCTTTTTGTGCTGGTTCTGCCTAGTGGCTGTAGTTTATTTTGTAGAGCAACACACCTTCGGGACGGTTTTGTGGATGAACCTATATGCTCTTTGTACTTATTCTGCCTGGAGTTTATTTTGTGGAGTATTTCTTGCAAAGACATTGGAGTAAGTAATTTGCTTGTACTCATGTTGTAGCCGAATGGACCGGCTCACTGAACATTCTTGTGACTGTCAGAAGAATCCTTGTGCTCTTTTTGTGCTGGTTCCACCTAGTGGCTAGAGTTTATTTTGTAGAATAATACACCTTTAGGACAGTTTTGTGGATGAAGCTTCACACTCTTTGTGTTTATTCTGCCTACTGGCTGGAGTTTGTTTTATAGATTATCTTTTGCTGTGTAATTCTGTCTCACAAAATTTATATAGAATCACCAGACTTGAGCTATCTGATGGCAAGGTTGTCACGGGGGCTCTCATAGGCATGCATGGACTGTTTGAGTTTGAAGGGATGGAAGGCATGCATGGTTAATGCACACTTTTTTTCAGTTTGTTTGGTTCTGGGGAATGTTTGGGGTTTGACTGTTGCACTAATGTTGGAATATCATCTTTATAATCCTGTTTTTGACACACAATCAATTTTTTCTTTCATGTCAAAATGTCAAAAGTTAATATGAGTGAATTGTCTCTCTCCATGTGGAAAGTGAATGGGTTGTGGCACCCCATAAAAAGAAGGAAGGTTATTTCTCTTCTTAAGCGTAAGACATATGATATAGTGTTTCTTCAAGAAACGCACCTTTCCCTGCAGGAAGCTGAAAAATTTGGAAAGATTTGGTGTGGGCATTTTTTTTTTTATAGTGCTGGCTCGAGTAAGAGCAAGGGAGTCATTACACTGATAAGTAAACATCTACAATTCAAATGTCTCAAACAGAGTAAAGATAAATTAGGAAGAATCATTATTGTTTTAGCTGAAATTCAGGGACAAAGTCTTATTTTGGCGAATATTTATGCACCTAACTTTGATGATCAGGGCTTTTTTATAGATCTTGAAGGGATGCTGCAAGCCGCTGGCACCCCTCATGATATAATATTGGGAGGAGATTTTAATCTTTTGATGGACTCAGTCCTTGATCATAGTGAAGCAAAAGTGTGCAAGCTCACTAGAGCAACAGTGATGCTTCACAGGATGTGTAAAAATCTTGGTCTTATTGATATTTGGAGACTTTTGAACTCATCTGGTAGGGACTAAACATTTTTTTTTTCTTCAGTCCATAAGATTTACTCTAGAATAGATTTTTTTTATATCTAAGTCCCTCATTTCATCTGTTGTTGATTGCTCAATTGGAAACATTGTAGTCTCAGATCATGCCCTGGTGTGTTATAGAGGTGCTGTCACATACGGAGAAAAATAAATCATGTACTTGGTGCTTTAATGTATCCCTTTTGCAAAATCCTGAATTCCAACAAATGCTAAAGGCTGAAATCAATGTCTATATGGAGACCAGCTGGTCCTCAGTATCCTCTGTGGGCGTGGCTTGGGAGGCACTTAAGGCGGTTCTTAGGGGCTGGATCATACAGTATGCCTCATTCATCAAAAAATTCAAAGCACAAGAACTCGTGGAATTGGAAGGGAATATTAAAAGTGCCGAAGCAGAGTTGAAGTGCCGAATATCATCTAATGGCCTCAGAGAATTGACCACATTGAAATACAGATATAATACTATTTTGTCACAGAAGGTGGAGTTTTGGCTATTCAGGGCAAGACAGTCATACTTTGAGTCGGGGGACAATGCAGGGAAGCTTTTGGCTAGATATATAAAGCAGAGAGAGTCTTTTTCTACCATTCCCTCAGTGAAATCTGCTGGTGGTGAAATATTTACCTTGGCCATTGATATTAATAATGCTTTTAAAGAATTCTATCTTGATCTCTATAGTTCCATGCCTTCGTCTACTGATGAAGATATTAGAAACTTTATGGAACCATTAGAACTTCCAAAACTGACAACTGAGTAAAAACATTATCTTGATTCTGAGATAAACTTGGAGGAGCTTGGCGAGGTAAATAAGACCTTACTTACAGGCAAGGCTCTGGGGCCAGACGGCTTTGCCGCTGAATTTTTAGATCTTATACTACAGAACTGGCTCCAATTTTGCTAGAAGTTTATACGGAATCATTAAAGAATGGAAAGCTTCCACCAACCATGACACAAGCCCGGATCAGTCTGATTCTTAAAAAGGACAAAGATCCAAACAAGTGTAAGAGTTACCATCCAATTTCCCTGATCCAGCTATACATTAAAATATTATACAAAAACTTTGGCTAACCGATTAAGTAAAATGATGACATCTTATACATATAGATCAGGTGGGGTTTATTCGGGGCCATAGCTCTTCTGATAACATTACGCGTTTCATCAATATCTTGTGGTCAGTGGCGAATGATCAGACTCTGGTCGCTGCCATCCCACTTGACACCGAAAAGGCATTTGATATGGTAGAATGGGATTATCTTTTTAAGATTACGGAAATATACGAGTTCGGGAATACTTTTATTGGATGGATTAAGTTACTTTATTGACACCCGGTAGCAGCGGTACAAACAAATTAATTGTTCTGTCTTGCCCTGGAACCATTAGCAGCTGCGATAAGAAAGGAGGATGATTTTCCAGGGGTGGTGGCGGGAGGTATGGCACATAAGTTTTTGCTTTATGCAGATTATATTTTATTATTCGTCTCCGACCCTACTAGATCTATGCTTTGCCTCCACAGAATTATTAATTCCTTTTCTAAGTTCTAAGGATACAGAGTCAATTGGTCTAATTCCGAAGCTTTTGCTCTGACAGCGTACAGCCCAGTAACGGCTTTTCAGCCAGGTGCCTTCCAGTGGCCCAAACAGGGCATTATAGATATTTGGGCATTTTATTCCCAGAAAATTAACTGCGCAGATGCAGATCAGTGGTGCTGGCCTGCTTACAATTTTGCATATGAATTAATTGATGTCGCAATATTTTTTTAAACACATTTCATTACTGTTTATAATAAGTTCTTGAAAATAATAATAATAAAAAACATTCAAATCATTGTCTATCATGCAGTTCAAATCAAGTCTCGAGTCGCTGGTTCTAAAGTCAAAGTCAAGTCAAGTCATTTTCTTAATTTAGTCAAGCAAGTCACAAGTCCTTAAATTTGCGACTCGAGTCAGACTCGAGTCAAGTCATGTAACTCAAGTCCCCCACCTCTGGTAAGCACCCACCCAGAACACTGTAGCAACCTCATAGCAATGCCCTGGCAACCACCCACAACATCCTAGCATCGTGGCAGCGATTTTTGCATAAACACTGCTTATATTTTCTTCAGAAAATGTAAAAATCTAGTTCAGCTGATGCTTTTATTCAGAGAAGAACATTTATGATAGTAGCAAAACATTTGGCGCAACATGGAGTGTCTTGTTCAAGGACACAACTGTGATTCTGTAGCTCATGAATTGCCACTTGAGGTGAACCTACTGTAGTTTAAGGAGTAACCTTCTAGATTAGAAATTAGCAGTTTTTGACTCAACAAAGATCTTTTCTTTTCTTTCACCTTTGTTTCTTTCAGGTAAATCTAACAGAGTTAAAGACGTTCCCCAATCCCTCTGAGGCTGTGATCAACGTTACCGCTGCTGTGATGGTGCTGTTGGCTCCACGTGGACGAATTCCAAAAGACCGTGGGTGGAAGGCCGCCAGAGTCTTCATGGGCAAGGTAAAAGTGTTGCTATGACAACAACATACTCATGCCCCAGCTCTGTCTGACTCTGATTCATCCCAGTGTAATCCACAACCAGGCCTTGACCTGCAGACCCCGCTAACCTAGTGCAGTGCAATGAATATACTGCATTATAAAAGCACTTCTGTGGAAGAGAATATTAAATACATGTCAGATGAGATAGAAATGGAAATATTGGGGAAAGGTTGATTTATGAGGTCAGCATGAGGGGGAGGAGAGATGACTTTTGAAAGTCTGTTGTGTAGTGTTTGATGATGTAGCTGATGTATAAAGATCTGAGATGCAAATCTAAAGGTTACAGGTTTAGTCCTAAGTATAGGCAATCCAGGAACTGAAATATTATTGAAGTCATTATTGTGCTGTATTAGTACTGTGCCCTTGAGTACAATACTTTATCCCAGGTTTTTTAGTGTATTTTAAGTTGCCTGTGTGCAATTTAGTATGCACTTTATATATGTTTACTGAAGATTTAACAAAGAAGGCTTCATAACTTATATGACAATTCATTCTTTCTCTAATTTAAAGGTGAATTGTGTACATTTTTCTGTGTTAAAATAATTTATCCTATCTTAGCTTAATGTGCAAAGACAGCTCTAATTAAATGTAAACACTATGACTCTGTGGCACTATTAAAACATTGTTCTTTTTGTTTGAGCATTCCAACCAGCAATCGGCTCAACTAATGGCAAGAGTTTGGGTCGGACTATCAGATTTTTTGAACAATGGCAAAGTGTGGTGGTGGGGGGGGTTGCTTTTTTTTGTTTGGAGATACACACTCTTCGCCTTTAGTTTACGATGTTTATGTTTATGCATTATCTAAATGTATTGGTTGAGATGACGAATTAACTTTTTTCTGCAGGTTGATGACTTTCTTCAGGCGTTGCTTTCTTATAATAAGGAGCACATCCCTGAGTCATGTCTAAGCGTTGTGAAACAGGAATACCTGAGAAAGCCTGAATTCCATCCTGACTATGTCCGGACTAAGTCATATGCAGCAGCAGGACTTTGTGCTTGGGCCATCAATATAGTGCGCTACTACGAGGTAAGGGAATGTGACATGAGACTAAAAATGCACAAAAAATGTAAAATATTAATATTGATGCAATAAAAAATGAAATGAACAAATACATAATTTTAGAATTTTCTTGGGTAATATTTTGGAAATATTTGGCTTTTACTTTGAGCCAATGACAAGTATGTTTTAGATAGAAAATAACAAACAAACATATCCTTTAAGAAATAACATTTTTGTTGATATAACTGTGGAGTAAAAAGAAAGTGTTGTTGGGTTTTCCAGGTGTACTGTGAAGTTGCACCAAAGCGCCTGGCTCTGGCGCAAGCCAATACAGAATTAGAAGCTGCTACTACAAAACTGCTCAGTGTTAGAAAGAAACTGGAAGTAAGTGAAAAATGTACTAATGTTTTTTTTTTATTATTATTAAATTCTTCATTTTATTGTAGAAAAATGGCAATTTTCACACCATCATGCACAGTCACACTTTAAAGCAGTGCATCTGCATATTTCTAATGCTATCCTGTCTGTTAATGTGCCATGGGTTTTATTCACTGTAATTATTGCAATTCAGCATCCTCTGAAAATAACAAACAGTGGCCCCAAAAAGTATTTGAACACTTCTGGACACTTTTAAGTCACACTTGAAAATACAGTATGTATGAATTTGATTTCATTAGATAACAAAAGCACCAAACCAAATGTCTACTGCAAATAAATGATGCTAAACCTTTTCTCAGAAATGACTTGAAGTTCAGTCAGGAAAGTCTATGATGCAAGCTGATAGGTCCTTCAATGTAATCTAGCCAATAAACTAGTTTTACCAATTACTTCTCACTGCACAAGCTATGAGAGTTTTCTTTGCCTTTACCCACCTCCTCCCCAGCACTACATGTCTAGTTCAGCTTTGGGGATCTCATGCATGATTTATTTCAGCCCCAGCAGCATGTATTGCATGCTCGCTGTTGCATGTCTATGTATGTCTCAGCAGTAGCAAGTCTTTGTACTTGCTCTGCAGCAGCAGCTTAAGCAGATCAAGTCCGCCAAGACCAAAACTATTGTCATATTCATTAATAAACATATTTTAATAGAGAGTTGTCGTGATTGAACTAACTTTACTTTTCTTAGCCATTTTGTCCTTTACTTAAATCAACTGTTCCCAAGGTGATTTTTATGGATGTATGAAGTCAGTTCCGCTCAAGTTCACACAGGTGTCCAAATACTTTGGTGTCTTAATTCTGAGCAATATACTGTATATGTTGTTTTATTATATAAACCTAACAAACTTCTTTTTGTACATTGTTTTGCTTGGAAGTGTGTTTGTGCTACCTTCATTTAAAATGCTGTTTGGTTTCATATTTTGTTATAAAATGTGAAGAAAGTCATACATTATTAAGTGGATCGACTATACACTATAACCAACAATTTTAAGGCATTAGACCACCAATACACCATATCTGTTACTGAATACTGCATGTGATACATATGTACCGTATTTGGTTAAACGAAGTAGTAGTATTATATATCGCATGCTACACTGATGTGTGTCAGGACTCATGACTGCTTTGTGCTGACAGGATCTGGACAGGCACCTGCAAAGCCTAACAGCTCAGTTTGAGAGGGCGGCAGCTGAGAAGTTACAATGCCAGGAGGAAGTGACACACACCAGCCAGACCATTGATCTGGCCAATCGACTAGTGGGAGGCCTCCAGGTACTGGGTGACTGTGAGAGGAGAGGGTCTGGGGTTAGGAGACTGCACCAACAGACCTAATCTCAACATGAGCTTGGCTTCGTTCAAAGGGGAGGTGGCAGTGGTGTAAATGTTTGGCCAGACGCTCAGATTGAGAGGTCGGAAGGAAGGGGCTTACCAAATGCACCACTGATTTGGGCAAGGGGCTAGATGGCTGTAGGCCAGTTCGGGACAGTGAAAAAAGAAGGGCACATATTCATCTGCTGTCCATTTCTTTTCTGAATGTGGCTCACATACTGGTCAGGAACATTTATTTATGAGGGATAAACTGGATTTGTGTGTTTGTTTCTCAAGCTAACTTTAAATATAAACTTAAAATCAGGGAAAAGCTATAGGTTTTAGTTACAGATGCCATTGTAGAAAAGTGCTAATTGCAGTTGGCTATGATTAATTTATTCCGTATGCAAAGGTATACAATAATGGGGGGGGGGGGTAGTATTTGGCTGGTCATGTGATCTCGACATGATGTCCCGCATGAGGCAGCCCAGCTCTATATGAAATATAAACAACTTTTATAAGGTTACTGATATGACTTGAGTCACTGGAATACTATAAATGTTTTTAAGGGTATTTATTTTTTTAATGAGGAAAGATTCACAGAGTGCACCTTTAAATTATTTTCTCTTTTCCTCCCTGTAGCATTGATAATAAATATCCCTGTGAAATTATCTAAAATATTTAGCAATGTTAATGCATAAAAATAATGTCATGTTTCTTTTAGTGCTTTTATTTCAACTGTTTGTCTTTCTTATTTGGAGAAATAAATAGGGACAGCTTAGCATTTAAACATATCAAGACAAATTATTTGTCTTTATGCCATTGACCTGGAAGAAATAGTGTTTAGACTAATACATCAGCCCGTCTATATGTAATCATTAACTTACCTCAAAGCCTCAGCAGCTGTTGGAAATTAAAAACACTTCACCCAGGACTGAGTGAAATTCCAAGCAATCCATAATGCATTAGGATAAAATTATAGTGATTTTTAACTGTCTGCGAATTTATTATGCTACATGTTCTGGAAGCTCAGCCCCTGCAAAGGCAATGTCAGAAAAGATTTATCATTGCGGGAGCATCTCTGCAATATTATTGAAGTCTTAAATGAGTGCTAAATTGATGCTGAGTGAAAATGTATCTAAACTTTCAATGACAGTTTAGGTGAATTGCGACTGTATACATTATTGCTTATGTCCTGTCAGTATTTACAATCAATTGGGAGGACAGGGACAGCAGATGGGTTAAAACTGAGGTTTATCTATGGCTCTGAAGGAGAGATTTGAATTTACAACCCATTGTTTTACTTATCTTCTGCTTTGCTCTGTCTTGATCAATTTGTCTTGATACTTGAATCACACGAAACCTGTCCAGAATATGTCCGGATCATATGTCACCCCAATATCAAATAAGAAGTTATAGCCTATTTTCTGACGAAGATTTTTTTTCATTGTGACATTTTTTTCATTACAGTTAAGCACATTTTACTCCCCAATTCTCATTACTGCAATGTGCAGAAAATTATTATTTATTATTTAAATTGTAAAGTATTTATACATCATGGTAGAATGTGTTGTAATTTTTAATCTATGCTTTAATTTATGTATTTAATTTAATTAGCCATTGTTTTACTATTAACTGTTATACAGTTAAAAATTACTGTATTACAGTCTAATGAGAATCACCTTTGAGAATGAATGTGCTTAATTGCTATGAAACTAATGTCATAATGCAAAAACACTTAATGGATCTAAACAGAGGCTTCATTTTCTTTATGCAAAACATAATTACTTTTTTATTTTCTATTGATTTGAGTGAAATGTGACCTGCACTTGGCGGATTCACCTACTCACTTTCTCATTGTAGGCAGAAAATGTGCGTTGGTCGGAGGCAGAGCTGGAGTTGAAGTCTCAACTGAAGACTGTGTGTGGTGATGTTCTTCTGGCAGCTGCCTTTGTGTCCTACGCTGGCTACTTCACACAGCCGTACCGTCAACAGCTCTTCCACGGCATGCTGATTCCTTTTCTCCAAGATCTTAGAGTATGATTCCTGCTCAGCCTTTCCATTTATTCATATTATATTGTGCTTCATAGTTATACTTGTTTGCTTAGCCAATACAAAACAGTTAAATAGCAATTCTTTCATTAATTCAAATATAATTAAGTCTTTAATTGGTTAATTTAACCCATACATTTAGTAAGACTACAATTTAGTTTTTTGTTTGCAACTAGTAGACTTTTTTTTTTTTTCCAAACGAACTGAAATCTGTTTATACAGGACATGTTCTTGCGTTCAAAAACAGCTAGATGGTGCGCAACAGAATGTAACAAAATGCAGGGATCTCGAGATGAGTTTTTCGCACCGGTGTAGAATTGGGGGGAACTTGGGGATTCGTTAATAAAATAAAATTAAAATGTCTCCAAAGGGATATAAAACATTCTGGAGGATTTTCAGAGCATCAAGCACCCCCTGCAGGAATAAAACTTTGTCTCACAACAAGACACAGTCAGTGGCTGACAACATATGCAATTTTGGTTTGTAGGTCTGTTACCCAGACAAAACTTTCGTAGTAATTAAGAAAATATGAAACATATCACATGATTCATATTTGGAGTTAGTGAAGATGTTAAAGGCGCCCATAGAAATGATCCGTTTTTTTTTTTTTTTTTTTTTAGGGTGAGGAAAGCAGACAGACATTTCAGATGAGCATGTAAAGTCAAAAAAAGTAAAAATCCTGCGCACTACCTTAGCTTGCAAGGAATATTACAAAACTTTTATTACAATGTTTCGGTCACATGACCTTCGTCAGGCATTTACCTGAGCATGTAAGAATTGCTATTTTCTGAAAGGGTTAATGGGTTTCTGAAACATTAATCCTAATGCTTTTCTTTGTGTTTGATATAATACACAGTTTATAAATATTTAAGAATATGCAATGAATATAATTTTTAATTGATCTGTGCATTAACTTGAACTGTGATTATGCACTATGTAATGTGTTGTAATGAAACACCCACATTTGGACCCCCCCAACTTTCAAAACAAATCTACTCCATTGGTTTTTCGTTCAAGTGATTTTAACACGTTATCTTAAAAACTTGACTCTTATGGCGCGAGACAATAAAATAAACAAATGGCCAAAGACATCTGTCTGACACATATGTACACAGGCCAACAATTGATAAACAGAATGCGAAAACATTTTCTAAGTAAACTGTTCCTAAGTTTACTTAGGACAGACTGACAAACTTGATTGTAAATTAGATCAATGTGGACTGTAGGCCACAATGTGAAATTAAAACTAACAAAATATTGACATCTAAAGCCACTTTTTGTTATGTTTATTGAATAATATACTGGTCTGCCACAATAATGTAATGCCTTTGATATATCTCAGCAACTATTGGACTAGTTAATTCTAATTTAAAATCAGAACATCATGTAAATGTACATTGTAGTTTTTGCCAACTCTCTATCTCTTGTCAAGGTTTTTTGGATCAGTATTTCCTCCTGAGCAGTCTACTGTAAAATCATATTACTGTACTACTGTGTCTGCACTCCAGTGGAGCATTGAACTGAATAGCATCACTGTCTGTCTTCCTCTCTTCACACCTTTTGATCCAGACCCCTATCCCGCTGACAGACTGTCTGGACCCTGTACTTACGCTGACTGATCAGGGCACTGTGGCAGCCTGGCAGAACCAGGGCCTGCCAGCTGATCAGCTGTCCGTTGAAAATGCAACCATCCTGATGGCGAGCCAGCTCTGGCCTCTGCTCGTGGATCCTCAGCAGCAGGCCAGCAAGTGGATACGAAACCTGTACGGGCCCAATTTGAGGGTGCTGCAGTATGGCCAGAAAGGGTGAAGTATTTTTAGTTTGGGCACTTAAGATGTTTAAAGAAAAAGTGTTGAGTTGGTAACAGCAAACATTAAAGGCTGGTAGTCCTAAAAAGGAACTTTAAAAGAACTTTTCTGAATATAGGTAGTGGACAAATAACATAAACTTTCAAGATTTAAAAGAAATGTATATTAATGTATGGGAAGGGACAGTCTGTATGTTTACATGCACTCTACAAGTTTGATTTCAGTCAGACTAAAACAACAATTAATCTTTATAAAACGTATGTAAACATGTAAAATGTAACATGTAAAATGTAAACTTTTAAGTCTTTTAACCAATCCAATATTTGCGAAGTCACACTAACAGACCTAGATGATGCAATTGTAGCGCAGCCTCATCCAGCATGTATACACGTTAAAGGTGCACTCAGAATTTTTTCCTCATTAGAAAAGTTGTACTCATTAAAAAATGAATAGTACTTTTGAAACATATGTATAATATCATGATCACTCACAGTCATATCAGTAACCTTAGAAAATCTGTTTAAATCTACATGGAGCAGGATCCCCTCATGGGGGCTGCCATGTTGGAATCACATGACCAGCCAAATGCTACTAACTTAATCTCAGGAACCGACCTGTAATTGGACACTTTCACTCTTGGATTAAATTAATTACGGCTAACTGTAAATACAAAATTTCTACAATGGCATTGGTAACTGAAAACTTTTGTGTTTGAATGATGCTGCATCCATGCCGCTAGATGTCAGTGTAAGTCCAAGACAACATGCATAAAAAAATACTGAGTGCACCTTTAACTGGACCACAACTGGCCTCAGCATTGCTTCAAAAGACAGAGATGACGTGTGGCGTGTATTTTAACACTTCCTCAGCTGACATCCATCAAATATTTGACAATGCATTGTGTCATCTATACTTGCACAGACAGATGAAGACTATCTCTACTAGACAAAAACCTGCTCTAGTTTAATTGTAGATGTGCATATTAACGTACTGAGAGTATTATTTAGATGCTGTAACTGGTCACCAATATTTTTTACCTTTTTTTTAATAACTTTTTCACCTTTACTAGTTAATTTAAATGGCCTGTCAGGGCGGACATGCGGTAACGTTGTCCCATGCACTGCTGAGGGGGCCAAATGACTTTCAGTGACTTTACTGTAAATGTTTTTTTTACAGGTATCTGGACGTTATTGAGCAGGCTTTAGCCTGTGGTGAGGTGGTCCTGATTGAAAACATGAAGGAGACAGTGGACCCTCTCCTGGAACCACTGCTTGGAAGACAAACCATAAAGAAAGGAAGGCAAGTTTTGCCATCTCTGAATATCTGTCACTTTACTGCTACTCATTTTAGAGTATCATTTTGATTCTCTCATTGTACATATTACCATAATAAACAGCAAAGTACCTATTGTTATCTATGTTTTGAAGAGCTTTTTGTCCTGCAGATGATTTTGCCTAGATCCATTTAAGGTTAATTTTCCAAGGATGCATGAGCTCCAAAGAGCCCTATTTATTGCTGTGAATCTCTGCAGTATGAAAACTAGAATGGAAGATGAATTAGTGTTGTGTGATTTGAAAAGATTTGAAGGCAGCGGTATTGATTCCTCACTCACAGAAGGTGATAAATGTGGGTTTGTTTGTTCTTTTTTTCTTTATGTGTGTTGAATACGGATCAGTTCCATGCAGCCAGAGTGATATGTTTTAAATCAGAGAAAACAACAGAATTATATTATATTATATTATATTATATTATATATTATATAATATTATAATTCAGTGCTTAGATATATGTTAAAACCCAGACTTTTGATGGATTTCTACACATTTGGATTTCTAGGTAAACTGTAAATTTAACATATTGGTGACTTCAGCCACAGTTATATTTAGTCATTTACTAAATTTATATCAATGCATTTCATGCTAATTAAGTGTATACTAAATGTGACAATAAATGCAACATTTCTCTATTTATTTATCAGCTCTTATCACGTCTTCAAGTCTTTTGTCCTTGTAGCATTGTACCTCAGGGACACCTGCAGTCCCCCTCTTTTGACCCATAACCGTGGCCTGATGTTTAATTTGATTACGAGTTTGTTCCCGCGCCTGACCCACACTCTGGTCTGTGCCCGTGATTAATCCGGCCCGACTGCGGCAGCCATGATGGATCTGGTACGGCTTGCCGGCTGAAGTTCATTAATAATTGGAATGTTGCAGAGTGTGAAGTAATGAATACTAATTATTCCTTTCATGTCTGATGGAGGAACATGAGCCAATCCATCAGCTGGGACTTTAATTTGGTGAAGTAATGGTTCTATCAATAGAACATTAATTCCATCTTTTGAAGATATAGAGTCGAAGAAGACCCGGGTCTTGGCGGAACCTTTGGCATGAGAGTTGTTGTCGCTGGCTGACAGGCGCAGGGTAATTAGAGAAAAATTAAAAGCTACCACGTCTGGCCAGCCAGGCCTGATTTAATTGAAATGCAGATTGGGATAAATATTGGCTGCTGGGAATATCATCTTCCAATTTTATTTAACGCCTTTTGCCTGTGGTAGCTATTTGGGGCATTTGTCATCCTTTACTGTTTGCTTTAATTAGGCAGTTGGTGAAACTGGTGTGTAGTATGGGTGAAGTGCCTTTTTCCAGCTCTTACAGTAGATGACAATCTATTCTCATCATGTCCTGTTTAGCACTCTTTACTCTAGACTTGCCCGCATGTATCAACACAATGTGTTTTTCCCACAGGTACATCAGACTGGGTGACAAAGTGTGTGAGTATAACAAGGGTTTCCGTCTCCTTCTTCATACTAAGCAAGCCAACCCCCACTTTCCCCCGGAGCTTCAGGCCCAGACCACACTTATAAACTTCACAGTGACACGTGCTGGTCTGGAGGAGCAGCTTCTGGGACAGGTGGTCACACACGAGAGGCCCGAACTGGAGATGATGAAGGTTAGTCAGTCACAGAGCCTGTTTTCTGTTTCACAGAAAGTCGAGATTAGAAAAGAATGGTCATGTTCATTCAGTGATCAAAGAAGTCACTCACATTGGCTATGTGAGATCCACAAGGATCAAACTTTTACTAAATGTTTATTTATTTACATTTATAATGTCTAAAAACACATGATTTTACTTATTTGTTATACTGGCTAAATGTTTCCCAAAAGGTATTGTAGGCAAGTTTTGAAAGCAACCTTGCTTGTGCAGTGGCCCCAAAAATTAATTGGGCACTTTACAACACTTAAGTAACACTTAAAACTGTATTAATTTTATTGCATTACAAACAAAATATCAAAACAAAAATAAAGTTGCATTTGCAAACAATTTACACCAATTGGTCCTAAGGGCATTTTTAACTGGATATATGAAGTTAGTTCCTCTCAAGTTCACATGTGTCGTAATAGAGTAGCCACATGTGTACTTCATCACATTCCCTATGGATATGTTTAATTGAGATTGACAACAAGAACGGTGTCCATTATATTTTGTCTTAATTTTGAACAGTATATCTATTTTTATCTAATTTAATTTGAAACTCAACAAACCTCTTTTTGTAAATATTTTTTCTTGAAATGTATTTGTGCTATATTTATGTAATATAAATGCCACTTGATTCCATATTTTGTTGTAATGCAAGACATTCATACATTTTAAGTGTCCAAATACTTTTTGGAGCCACTGTACAGTACCAGTGTTCCCTTAAAGTTCAGTGTGTCTGTATATTGTTTCCTCAGAGAGTCCTAACATTGTGTTGTCTTTGATTACTCCAGTTGGAATTGAGCACTCAGCAGAACTTGTGTCAGATTGAGCTAAAAAGACTGGAGGATGAGTTACTGTGCAGACTGTCTGCAGCAGAGGGGAACTTCCTACGAGATACAGCTTTAGTGGAACAGCTAGAATACACCAAGAGCACGGCCAAACACATCCACAACAAGGCACGATACACGCTGATCATTCAGCTCTTATTAGTATTACTTGCCCATGCCTCTTTTACTACATTGTGTTATTTAAATGAACTTTTACAATTCTAAACTGTGCTGAAACTATAATGGTTCTATACTGAGCTGGAAATTTATTTTACTTCATTGAATTATGGAAAGAAGGTCAGTCCTCATTCCAATAGAATCTTATAGTAACTGTCAGTAGATGGTATAATCATACTGTAAATTTTTATGAGAGCTTATATCTGGTTGTAATTCAGTGATAGTGTGCTACTTGCACAGGCTATTGCAGCTCGAAAGAATGAGATAAAGATCAATGAAGCACGAAATCTGTACCGGCCAGCAGCAGAGAGAGCTGCTCTACTCTACTTCACTATCAAAGAACTTCACAACATCAACCCTATGTACCAGTACTCCCTCAAGGTACTATAACACACTACAGTATTAACACGTCATTGACAGTTATAATGTACCATTAACACTCTTTTGCTGTAAAACATTATACAATCAAGTTGATGAGCTAGTACTATCACTGTTTAAATCAAAATTAGAGTTTTGTGGCTTTTACTCCATGTCTGTTAGTTTTGAGGTCATTTGTTTTATTCTCCTAAAGGTGTGTTTACATTTACCTTTGCATGGCGAAATTCCAAGGGCGAAGAAGACATGGGTGGGAGTTGAGCGCATGTGAAACCAGCAAAAAAATTAATAATTGCCAAGCAGACTTTTTTTAATGCTGTACTTTATACTGTGAGTGTGAAGTTAAAAAGAAATTCACCACTAAAATTATATCCTTGTCCATTGTTAATATTCAGTATAGCTGTATACAAAGCTCCACCTACAACAAGGTCACTGCCAAACAAAGCAACTTCCTATTGGTCAACGCGGCCAATTCGTCTGTCTATGCAAAATCTGCAAGGGTAAATTCTATGCCACCAGAAGTCCGTCGCACAAAATACATAATCCCGCAGAATTTCGCTGTGCGAAGGTAAATGTGACCGCGCCTTAAAATTTGACAAAATTAACTTTAAGCAGATATACACATTTAAAATGTACAGTCTCTTTTGGAAAAACAGACAAAAGTAATGATGACTCATCTTGCACTACACAAATGTTTGTCCAATAAAATGCACTCTAGGATAAGACAGTTTCTCCCCCTAATACCTCCTTATATATTGTATCAATGGCTGGCAAGGCAATGACAGGCAGACAAAGACGAGATGATGTGAAGAACCCAAGTGCAGTTTATTACAAATGTGGAATCCAAAAACCGTTAATCAAACATGAAACAAAACAGACCTGACTTTCGACTCGACTCGACTCGACTCGACTCGACTCGACTCGACTCGACTCGACTCGACTCGACTCGGAACCAACATTACACAAACACAATACCTCACAAAGGACCATGGCAAACATGAGGGTATAAATACATGGACAAGGGTAACAAGACAACCAATGAACAGACAGAAATATAAACAAGATAACAAGACTAATAAAATTAAACCAATGACAAACTAGAACTGATAACGAGTTAAGACAATAAACCAATGAAAACAAGACACATGAACATGGAGGGAAACATGAAATCACATGACCAGGGGACCACATGACATGAAACAGGGAATCACATGACCTGGCAGGGAAACAGGAAATAACATGACATGGAACACATGACATAAAACAGGAACTAAACTTCCAAAATAAAAGACATGAACAAAAACACATAAGACCATGACAAAACCATGAAAAAAAAAATCTATAACACAACTTCTAACTAGTAAATAGCAATGCATGGTTCATGGCTGTGATGGAAACTTAAGACTTAAGGATATTAAACATATGTCCCACCCACACTTCCTGTCTCAATTTGGAATATTTCAACACAGGAAAGAAAACAACACTTGTCAAGCCAATTCATAGGTAATTTAAATCATTAATATCAATAATATCACCTTAGCCATGAATCAATTGTCCTGTCTAAGAACAAAGGCTTATTCACACAATTTTGTGTGAAAGTATAAAATATTTGCTAATATTTCAATACAAAACTATTCACAATATAAATTTGAAATTTGAAAAATCAACCTAACTTCTGAATAAAAAATGTCATATCGCAGTTTGCTATTTCAGTATGAAGTTGTTGAAATCTTGTTGTTCATCCATCATGTGGACAATACACAGTGTAGATATTCCAACTATTCAATTCAAAGCAACATGTTTACAATGTATCCATTTACATTTGAGAAGGTCAAATTAATGTTGTTTTTATCATCTGAACTGTATTTTACATTGAAGGCCTTCAACAAAGTGTTCCTCAAAGCCATTGAGAGAGTTCCACAAGATGAAGACGTGTCAGTGCATGTTGTGTCTCTCAGTGAGGCCATCACCCACTCAGCACTCCAGTACACCTGCCAGGGGCTCTTCCAGAGGGACCGTCTCACCTTCCTTACCCACACCGCCCTCCAGGTGAGTGGGATGGTATGCCGCCGGAATAGAAACACCTCCCATCCACCCACCACCACCTCCTCCCTTGCTCCTGCTGCACTTTGTCATTCACATCAATCATTCCACTTTTCTGCCCTTACATTAAGTTCCATTAGGCCCTGTCAGTTGAGCCCGGTCCGTTTCTATTGATTAACTCTCACAGCCCAAGCGCCCCTCTCCTTTAACTGGTCCGCTCTGACAGGAGGGTGGGCCACAGTGGCAGAATGCAAATACCTGTCAGTACAGCACCTGTTTCCCCTGCTGCTGTCTGTCTCCAGTGCCTGTCCTTCACACGACCACATCAAACAGAGTTAAGCTGTTGCGAGACCTGCTTGTCCTTCTCTGATGGATGGAGACATCTGCATTCAACAGACATGAGGACTAATGTCCTCATTATTTTGCTTCTCTGGTATATTTATTTAGATTCTCCTGATGAGAGGATCTATCGAAGCTAAGGACCTGGAGCTTCTATTGCGATGTCCTGTAGAAGTTTGTCAGAGCAGTCCAATCAACTTCTTGTCTCCACAGGCATGGGGTGCTATTAGGGTAAGATCTTGCTGTGTTTAGGACACTTTCTTGTACTATATAAAAAAATATATTTTATGTTTAAAAAAAAAAGATCACTGCTGAAAAGACCTGCTGTTCTTAGATTGTTTCAATTGGATTAACTGGACCTCAATCTGGTCAAGCTGGTTTTCAGCTGGTTTAGCTGGTCAGCCTGCTGGTCTCCTAGTCTGAACAGATGAAAAATTCCTGAAGGCTCTCTAAAACAATCAAACCAGACCAGCCAAGACAGAAAACCTCCTTAGGCTAGTTTAGGAATATTTTTCTGCCAGATAAAGGTTACGATTAAGAGAACTTATTTTTTTTTAAATTCCACAATTAGCTTTTTGTACTTAAGTTCTTTAGAAAACCATATACTGTATGTACTTGTGCTTTAAAGAACTCTGAAACCAATATGGTGATATAAAGAACATATTATGTAACATCAAGAACCTTTTTAATCTCCAAAAAAGTCAAGGTAACTCAAGAACCATACAGTGAATATTTTTTTATATAAAGAGTTAAAGAGTTCTGTGACTTATTCTTTTAAGAAATATGTACAGTGTGAATGTTTATTTGAGGTAATTTTTTCAGTCATTTACTATAAAATACTAAAGCTATAATTAAATTTTTTCACAGAGCTTGTCCATGCTGGATGAGTTCAGGGGTCTGGACAGGGATGTGGATGGCTCTGCCAAACGCTGGAAGAAGATAATAGAGTCAGAGTGTCCAGAAAGAGAATGTCTCCCTCAGGACTGGAAAAACAAGAGCCCCCTCCAGAGACTCATCATTCTCAGAGCCATTCGGCCTGACAGGATGACCCATGCTCTCAGGTAATGGGCAAACTTTAGAGTACTATCTAAAAACAACCAATATGAGTCTAAAATATCATTTTAAAATCAGTTGGAGTTGGCCAGAGTTAAACACCCATGTTTGAGTCGGTCTTTCTGGTTCTGCACACTGTAACAGAAATTTTATTGAAGAGAGTTTGGGCTCCAGCTATGTGGATGTTGGTCGGATGGAGTTTGAAAAGTGTTTTGAGGAGTGCGCTCCTTCCACACCAGTGTTCTTTATCCTGTCTCCTGGAGTCAACCCCCTGAAGGATGTAGAAACACTTGGTAAAAAGAGAAACTCTTTGATAATACCAAAGACATGTATCCTGCATTGAAGCATATTCAGAGTGTCAACATTATGATATCTATTTTTAGGCCTGAAGCTGGGCTTTAGCACAGAGCAGAGCAACCTCCATAATGTGTCCTTGGGTCAAGGACAGGAGATGGTGGCTGAGAATGCTTTGGAGATTGCAGCTGTGAGAGGACACTGGGTCATTCTGCAGGTAAACATTTACAGTTTTTAGCAAACACTTGCTAATGGCCTACAAGACCAAGAAGAGGCCCAGAAACTACAAATACATAAAATCAATGTGAATTAACATAACATCAGATTGCAAACTAAATTAATGTGTAACCAGTAACGGTACATGTGTAACCATTAATGGTACCAGCTACTGTTATGGTACATAACAAATAAGGCTGAGATGATAAAAAGGAACACACAATTTAATCAATATTTTCAACAAGTTTTCAAACTTCTTTTCCCTGTATATATTTTTTATATATACCATTTTGAGTTAATCCTGAGTTTTTATTTATTTATTTTTTTTTTTTACTTTAAGCCCTCTTAAAGTTCTCTCAGGCTATATGTATATTTTTTAAAAAAAAATTTTGTTAATTGTGATTAATCACAGATTTTGGAAGTGTTGAAATTTGACAATATATATATATACTTCTTTTTATGTCAAAATGCATTTATTTCAATCTTAGTAAAGAAAACAAATCAGTTTGTTACAATATTACGCTTTATTAACATTTTGCAAACAAACCCTTCCACAGTATAAAGATAAAAATGCACTAAAATAGCACCAATTCTAGTAATATTAAATGTTTCCCAAAGTCTAATTGGGAGGATGACTAATTATAAGAACTAGTCTCCTCATATGTTGCATTTTCATTGCAATCTTTAGTAAATCTCTTAAACTCTCATCCTCCAAAATATTAATCTGCCGGTAAACTGTGGCTATCCACTTTGCTACAGCAATCGTGAAGCCGGGTTCTTGATTCACGTCAGGGTGTCAACGCCAGCATCAAGCGCCGCTTTGAACTCCACATTAAAAGCGCTTGCAGAAAATGTCTCATTCTGCATTTTGGTGATAGTTAATAATAATTCCTTACATTTATATAGTGCTTTTCTAGGCACTCAAAGTGGTTTACGTAGTATAGGGGGAATCTTCTCAACCACCACCAGTGTGCAGCATCCACCTGGATGATGCGACGGCAGCCATAGTGCGCCAGAACACCCACCAGCTATTGGTTTAGAGGAGAGTAGAGTGATGTAGCCAATTCAGGGATGGGAATTATTAGGAGGCCATGATAGATAAAGGCCAATGGGGGGGTTATTCCCCTACTCTTTACAAGAAGTGCCTTGGGGTTTTTAATGACCACAGAGATTCAGGACCTCAGTTTAACATCTCATCCGAAAGACAGTGCTTTTTTACAGTATAGTGTCCCCGTCACTATACTGGGTCATTTGGACCCACACAGACCACAGGGTGTACACCTCCTGCTGGCCTCCCTAATACCACTTCCAGCAGCAACCTTAGTTTTCCCCAGGAGGTCTCCCATCCAGGTACTGGCCAGGCTCAACACTGCTTAGCTTTAGTGGGCAACCAGGCGAGAGCTGCAGGGTGATATGGCTGCTGACTTATCGTAAGACTTCACATGCTTCTGTGGTAATTAAAATGCACCTTACATAGGCTAAGAAATACCTGATTTCTATCACACGTTCCATCTGGGCTTGTTTTGTTCATCAAATAGCAATAAGAGGTCCTTTCTCCATCATTTTATTACTGACACGGAAGCGCTGTTTTTGTGTGTGTTGTGAAGTGTGTGTCAGTGTAATAAGTCCGGGCAGACACATTACAAAGGTTCCGCCCTTCCAACAAGTGTTTATGCTGGTTTATGCTGTATTAAAGGTAAATGCGTTAATTGCTATTAACAAAATTAACGCATTAAACTTTAATTAATCGCATTCATTAACACGTTAATTCTGACAGACTTAAATAAATATATACACTATATTGCCAAAAGTATTCGCTCACCCATCCAAATAACTGAATTCAGGTGTTCCAATCACTTCCATGGCCACAGGTGTATAAAATGAAGCACCTAGGCATGCAGACTGCTTCTACAAACATTTGTGAAAAAATGGGCCGCTCTCTGGAGCTCAGTGAATTCCAGCGTGGTACTGTGATAGGATGCCACCTGTGCAACAAGTCCAGTCGTGAAATTTCCTCGCTACTAAATATTCCACAGTCAACTGTCAGTGGTATTATAACAAAGTGGAAGCGATTGGGAATGACAGCAACTCAGCCACGAAGTGGTAGGCCACGTAAAATGACAGAGCGGGGTCAGCGGATGCTGAGGCGCACAATGCGCAGAGGTCGCTAACTTTCTGCAGAGTCAATCGCTACAGACCTCCAAAGTTCATGTGGCCTTCAGATTAGCTCAAGAACAGTGCGTAGAGAGCTTCATGGAATGGGTTTCCATGGCCGAGCAGCTGCATCCAAGCCATACATCACCAAGTGCAATGCAAAGCGTCGGATGCAGTGGTGTAAAGCACGCCGCCACTGGACTCTAGAGCAGTGGAGACGCGTTCTCTGGAGTGACGAATCACGCTTCTCCATCTGGCAATCTGATGGACGAGTCTGGGTTAGGCGGTTGCCAGGAGAACGGTACTTGTCTGACTGCATTGTGCCAACTGTGAAGTTTGGTGGAGGGGGGATTATGGTGTGGGGTTGTTTTTCAGGAGCTGGGCTTGGCCCCTTAGTTCCAGTGAAAGGAACTCTGAATGGTTCAGCATACCAAGAGATTTTGGACAATTCCATGCTCCCAACTTTGTGGGAACAGTTTGGGGATGGCCCCTTCCTGTTCCAACATGACTGCGCACCAGTGCACAAAGCAAGGTCCATAAAGACATGGATGAGTGAGTTTGGTGTGGAAGAACTTGACTGGCCTGCACAGAGTCCTGACCTCAACCCGATAGAGCACCTTTGGGATGAATTAGAGTGAAGACTGTGAGCCAGGCCTTCTCGTCCAACATCAGTGTCTGACCTCACAAATGCGCTTCTGGAAGAATGGTCAAAAATTCCCATAAACACACTCCTAAACCTTGTGGAAAGCCTTCCCAGAAGAGTTGAAGCTGTTATAGCTGCAAAGGGTGGGCCGACGTCATATTAAACCCTATGGATTAAGAATGGGATGTCACTTAAGTTCATATGTGTCTAAAGGCAGATGAGCGAATACTTTTGGCAATATAGTGTATGTATATGAATTATTTTTATTTCAGAAATTGAAAACTTGTTCATAATAGAAGTGTATTCAATTAATTTTTTGTATGAATTACATTTGTAATGTATTTTAAATAACTTAATACATGCGACAACATCACAGCATTGACCCACATACTTTTATGGTTCCCTAAATTAGACAAGCACATAAGGCTCATTTTCATTCATAACCTGTGAAAGCTAAAGATGAAGTTTCCTGTAAGCCTAATGGACATTGATTTAATTCATTGCAGTATGAATGAGACTTACTGTACCTGAGTTTATAATATTAGCATATTGTCAAAAACGGCTCTTATACATATAGATAGTAATGGTGTAAAACACCTTACAGTGTCAATACAGTATATGATCTTGCATTTGATAATTAAACTTATAGTTAGACATTATGTGCTCATCATGGTCTTTTGCAGAATGTTCACTTGATGGCACGGTGGTTGGGTCATCTGGAAGAACTATTGGAGAACACAGGCAGCCATGCTCACTCAAACTTCAGGGTGTTTTTGAGTGGAGAACAAGCAGCCAGTCCTCATGAGCACCTCATTCCTTGCACCATCCTGGAGAATGCTCTCAAACTCACAACTGAACCACCCACTGGCATGAACTCCAGCTTGCATGCTGCTCTGGACAACTTCACCCAGGTCATACACACTTCTGAACCATTTTCAATGTCACATAAACTCACTGAGCACATTATTAGGAATACTATGGCCCTAATAAAGTGCCTGACGTGGTCATCTGCTGTTGTACCCCATCCGCCTCAAGGTTCGACGTGTTGTGCATTCTGAGATACTATTCTGCTCACTACAATTGTACAGAGTGGTTATCTGAGTTACTGTAGCCTTTCTGTCAGCTTGAACCAGTCTGACCATTCTCCGTTGACCTCTCTCATCAACAAGGCATTTTCGTCCGCAGAACTGCCGCTCAATGGATGTTTTTGGTTTTTGGCACCATTCTGAGTAAACTCTAGAGACTGTTGTGCATGAAAATCCCAGGAGATCAGCAGTTACAGAAATACTCAAACTAGCCCATCTGGCACCAACAGTCATGCCACGGTCAAAATCACTTATATTTGTCCCCCATTTTTTCCCCATTCTGATGGTGGATGTGAACATTAACTGAAGCTCCTGACCCATATCTACATGATTTTGTGCACTGTACTGCTGCCATACAATTGGCTGATTAGATAATTGCATGAATAAGTACAGGTAGGTGTACAGGTGTTCTTACTAAAGTGCTCAGTGAGTAATATAATAATCAGTAAAATAATGTGAATGAGCATTTGCAGGTGTTGTAAGTGATTTCAGCCATTCTGCTAACTTCTAACCAAAACCCAAAATTATTTCGCAGGCAGAGAGTTTCTGATTTTGGCAAAAAAATGCCTAGATGCAGGTGTGATTTCTTAGGTCACCTATTTCATTGATATCTGTCAGGTAGTAAGGACAATTTATGCATGGTATTCCAAGAGAAATATCTCACAGCACCTTTAATATTCATTGTTTTCTTCTGGATTTCTTGATTCTAAATTTGTATCAAAAGTTGTATCAAAACAGTATGACATAACTATTGTGTATTTGCTCATGTTCTCATTTCTACCCTACAGGATACTCTTGAAATGTGTTCTCATGAGCAGGAGTTTAAAGGACTCCTTTTCTCAGTGTGTTACTTCCACGCCTGTGTAAGTGAGAGGAGGAAGTTTGGGCCACAGGGCTGGAACCACAGATACCCATTCAATAGTGGAGATCTGACCATCTCCATCAGTGTGCTGTACAACTACCTGGAAACAAATGCTAAAGTAAGAGATCAGTGTTCATTACTCACATATTGATATTATGATTCTGTCATTATAACAATGAATATTGAGACAAATAATAAGAACATACACAGACATTCTTCACAAGTAACATACATAAGTCATGATGCATCGTGAATGTAGGACAATTAGACATACAGTACATACAATCCCCCTGTAGCAGATCTAGACACATGGTGGTGGGGAGGAGGGGGTTTCAGAGAAAAACTCTGGTAGCGTGCTGCAGTGAAACCAGCTTATCTGCAAAACTGAGCAATTTAAATGTTAGACAAAGAGAGAGTATGCAAGTTGATTGGCTAACAGATAACATGTCAAAGTAACTATCAGCTTACACGATGCAAACCGATTGGCTTAACACATCACATGTGAGCTAGCTGATTGGCTAACAAATAACAAGTTCAAAGAACCCATCAGCTTGCGCTGTGTAGAGTTTCATGACTGAACTTCAAGTCATAAGATGCATCTCTGCTTTTAAATCCTTCAGAACGTCTTGCTCCATAGACTGTCTTTTTTAAATGCATTAATGTAAACTTAATTTATGCTTGTTCTTATAAACTGAGGGATGAGTAAAAATTATTGTCTGTAGTAGAGCTCAACTTGTTTAGAACCTATAACAAGAGTCACACACATTCAAAAAAGCATCAGACCATTTCATTGTGAAGCTTAAGCAACAAACAAAGCTGCTTGTGAAAGAAATAAATCACACTGCTTCTGTATAATTTCAAACAGTCACGATCTCACTGTATCCACAAAATCTCATTGTGTGTTTTTCCTCTCCCTGCATTACTCTGGTCACAACCAATTATACCGGCTCTAGATTTTGCCCCTCCCCTCAAAAAACGAATGTCCTTCATTATGTTAACCAAACAGTAACCTGTATGTGCGTACACTGAGGATTCATTAGGCGGCAAATGAAGCGTCATGCTATATGTAATTACACACGTTGTGCGTGACACCTTACAATGCTTTATAAGTGATCACTGCAATTAGAGCAGATGAAAGAAGCAATTTGCAAAACAATACAGGTACAAATGATGGTGAACCTCTAGCGTCTGTCATTGGTTATAAGATTCACGGGCACTTGTTCTTCTATCCTTTAGAATAACACATCATAAACTCTTTGCTCAGAAGAGACTTTAGTTATACTCAGTGTTAGTTCAGAAATAGCTTGATCTTTATTTGAATTGTGCATGAACAGGATTGTGTTCTTCCCTGTTACAAAAATTGAGAGAAGAGTGAGATTTCATTTACATAGGCTAATGACATTTAATTTCAAATTAAAATCCTCACTGCACTTCACTACAGGAAGTTTTTATTTTGACAAGGGATCAGTTGTTTTACCGATCACATTAAAGCAATAAGCCATGAGAGGCCATGCTTTAAAGTGAAGCAGTGTTCTAAAACCTCTTTACCCGTGTTAAAATCACTATGATGAGTTACTCGAGTGGCTTATTGCTTTTATAAAACAGCAGTAACAGCACTATGATAAAAGAAACAAATGTTTATTAAACGGTTACATTTTATTATTGATAATTATCTGAATTTATTTCTTCCACCAAATAATATAGATCATCATACACTGGAGGCTGTTTGTGGTTGCTTGGTGCATTAATATAGAATGTGCGGTCACAGCTGTGCATGTATCGGCATCAACCTATAAGAATTTAGAGTCCGAATGATCTGTTTTACAAAGGCAGTTTTATTCATGTGTTTTTATGTCAACTTGCAAACCTGGCTGAAAATATTGCTATGGGTCTTAAACACGGGGCGCTGAGGTATCAGTCTGTGCATGGGATTTGACGTTTTTATTTATGTGTGTATGTGTGTGGGTCAGGTACCATGGGAGGATCTGTGCTATCTGTTTGGAGAAATCATATATGGAGGACACATCACTGATGAGTGGGACAGAAGACTCTGTCGTACATACCTGCAGGAGTTCATCAATCCCAAGATGGTACATTTAGAAATTCAGAGCACTAAAATGCACTACAGCACACCACACAAACATATTTGATTAAAGCATTGATGATTGTGTTATTTAACTTTGAATTTGATGCAAATTCTGTCTTTGAGCCAAAGCCTTACAGCTGAGACCAAGTACACTGAAAAAAATAGGAGTGGAGGTTACTTATAAAACCTAGGAAACAATTTCCATGCAGAAATTGCAAGTAAGTTTAACAGACCATATTTTTAAGTAAAGGCTACACACAGTTATTGGTGGCTTTAATTAGAAATTTTCAAGTGAAGTTTACTTTGCAATATTCAAGTAAATTATACTCAAGCAATGCAGCTTTTACAACAAAAAAAATCATAAATAATATTTACTTGTTTTTAATATTTAATATTTACACATTTTTACTTGTTTGAATTGAGTTTAAATGTAAAGTTCATGCTTAAATTAATCTCAATGTAGAAAGTACTTAATCTTTTCTGCTATATTTACTTCACCACAAAATACTATTTTTTAAGTGTAGATTTCAAAGTTTTCACAGCACTGCCACAACAAACTAAGAGACAAATGTACAATTTATACGTTCATTAATTTAGAAGACGCTTTTATCTAAAATGACTCACAAATAAAAAATATTGCAACAAAAGCACAATACAACATTTCAGAAAGTTCAGAAGAAGACAAAAGTACAAGCACTGCAAAATACAATTTTCTTAAATAGTATTTTTGTCTTGTTTTCCAGTAAAAGTATCTAAACATCCTTAACTCTTGTGCGACTTTCTGGACATTTTTGTCTTTTTTTTTTTTTTTTTTTATCATTTTGGCTGTGTTAATGCCAACGGCATAAATTTTGCCAAAGGTGTGTATTTTTTGGGGAATTTGATATTTCAACATCAGTTCCTATAATAAATCTATAATTCACTGTGTACACAAAATAGTTACACTCAGGAGTTAAGGACAAAAATGTCCCCATTGAAACCCATTAAAACTGCAATATTTGATCCCAGTGCCATTAAAGCATAAAATCATGAATTCTATGATATTATGCTTTCATTCCGGAGCCCTGGCTTAAAAATTAAAATTCTTAATACTTTCCACCAAATGGTGCTATTTTTCTCATGTTTAGCCTATGGAGCAAATACATGCTTTTTCATGTTTACTGTATTAAAGAGCACTGCAGGCCAATTGTGTGGGTGTGTTGGTATGGATGTTAGAGTGTGTTTTGTATGTGTATATTGAGAAATGTGTTGGTTAAAAAGTGAGTGAAAGTGGAAAATAATATTAATATATAATATTTTTATGGCAGTTTTTTGAGGCGGACATTTTTGTCCTCTAAGGTACTGAGTGTGAGCTTATTATTATTATTTTTTTTTTAAATCTGACACTACACAAAAAATAATAATGCATCAAAATCAGTGTTGTTGCTAATCATTGACATATCCCAGACTGTGATAATCCCAAATTAAAAAAAATAAAAAAAAATAAAAAATAATTCCCCTTAGCATTTAGTATATGGAAAATTATACTTTTTTTTTTTTTTTTTTAAAACAGCAGTGGTATTATATAAACAAACTGCATTTAAAGAGTTAAAATCCTGAAAATGAATGAATATTTGGTAGTTATGATCAGGACTGATGTTGGTTAAAAAAATTAACACTGAAAGTGGAAAATAATATTAATATATAATATTATTATGGCAGTTTTTTTGTTTCATTTGACATTAAAGACATTTTTGTCCTCAAAGGACCTCTGAGTAACTTTTTTTAAATTGGCGCACAAGGGTTAAACAAAATACATTTACTTGAGAAGCAAAATTGCATAGGATATTATGTTTATTTTTAAGGTTTATGCTTATAAGAAGATAAACTATTTGCCAGTGGGGTGAAGAAAAAAAGAGAAATTAACTTTGTTCAAGATATACTCTCTGAATACAAGTCTTATCTTGTTTTAAGGATATTTTTACTGGAGAAAAAAAAGACAAAAGTACTGGTTAAGAAAAAAAAGTTCCCTGTGAGCTAGTACAAAGATGTACTGTAGTTTATATACTGGAAAAACAGAAAACCTTTTGGTGTTGGGAAGATGTGATGTGCTAGCGCCTCGACATTCCTGGAGTGAACGTAGATTTGCAAATACATCATGTAGAGTTTTAATCTAAGTTCTAAAAAAAGTGCTTCAGTGACACTCTGCAGGGCAAGTGTTTCTGAGCAACATGTCAGAATTAGACTGTAAATGTAAACTACCTTTGAACACAGAGATCAGGATTGTACCTGTAGATAGCTGTATGGGGCTATCTAGTGGTGAAGATTTGCGTTACCATTACACAATTTTCAAAACAAATATGAAAGACGCATTGACTCAAACAAATTTCGCTTTTGGTAATAAAATATCACAACACACTGAAGACATTTATTTGTTTGCATGTTTTGTTTGTATGTGTCTTTCATGTTCACATTTTATGATACCTTTAAAGGACAGTTCACCCAGTTGAGTCATCATTAACTCACCTTAATTTTGTTCCAAACCTGTATGACTGATTTTCATCCATGGAACACAAGAGGACAAATTTTGATGAATGTTGACGCTGCTCGGATGAAAGAAAGTCATACAGTTTTGGAACAACATGAGGGTGAGTAAATGATGAAAGGATTTTTATTTTTGAGTGAAGTATCCCTTTAAGCATGTCTTTACTGAAGTACGGTGTGTGCGGTTGTGATTAAGGCTGCTTTCCAGCAGTGGTCAGGCATTTAGCCCACTGTTTCCTCACTGTGTCTCATTAGACCCCTGGATGAGCAGCCATCAATCACAGTGTTTATCTTTAGCCTCTCCACTGAGCAGCATTACTCTCCCAGTGCCCAGCACAAACCTTGCTATCGATTACCTCACACTCCATCTCTTAGTGAGGACAACTCTAAGGGGAGCTGCCTTTTTAGCAGTGAGTTAGCATGGTGAAATGCTGATCAGGACCAAATTTTGTGCAGAAATCGTCTCCAAATGTTGCATTATTTGCCTATGTCCTGTTGTGTAACATGTGCTAATTACAGAGACAATTCCCCAGGAGTTGCCTAAAGTAAAGTGCCTTGCTCAAGGGCACTATTGTGATGTCTCATGAATCATCCCTTGAGGAGTTTGAACCTATAACCTTTTGGTTAGCAGCCAAGAACGTTAACCATTAGACCTCACAAGGTTTAATATGAATCGTAAAAAACTGTCAACTCCCAACTACTCTATGATCTGTTAAAGGGATAGTTCACCCCAAATTGAAAACTCTGTCATTATTTACTCACCCTCATTCTAAGCCTGCATGTTCTTATTTATTTTTTTCTTCTATGGAACAAAAAAGGAGGAAGTCTAAAGAATTTTGAGACATCTCTTTTTCATATAATTCCTAGACAACCATGGTTGTCTCCAAGAAGGCCACCATAAAGTAGTCCATATGTACTACAGTATATACCATGTCCCCAAGGAACCACAGTCATAAATCTTTCCTATCACTGCACTTCTCAAATCTAACTATCCATTCACCATATTTAAATTGACGCTCGGCAATCGGTTTTAACACATGCGAGAACCAATGGCTTTTGCCGCCAGTGAGGTCAAACCTTGTGTGATGTGTTCCGTGATTAGACTTAAATTTCTGCCAGTTCCTCACACAAAGCTCTCATACAGTATGGCTTGGAAAATAGCACATGAGGTGCATGGACTACATTTATTATGTTTTTTTTTGTTTTGTTTTTTGTTTTTTTAGCTTAACAGCCGTGGTCACAATGAACTGTCCTAATATGGAAAAGAGCTGCCAGATTCCTAAGATTCTTAAAAATGTATAATTATTTGCTTAAAGGTGCATTATGTAAGATTCAGAAACCCTTGTTATTAATGACACCTGTGGCCGTTAAGTGAACTGCAGCCGCTACCTGTTGCTTGTGCTCGTGCTCGTGCACACACTCCATAGGGACACGAGCGAGTATCGACCAAAACAATGACGTAAAGTACAAAGAGACTGAACGTGATTCACCGGCATCATGCTGACAGATTAGGTAGCATCATTAAAATTACACAGTTATGATTGTTTTACTACAAACTTTGAGACTGTATATTATATTTGACTCTCCAGTGCTGCAACAGGGCTAAAACCAAGTGTGGATATTGGTCTGACTATGCGAGACTGTAGTTTGAAGTAATCACTTTTCTTTCCATGATACATAGGCTATCGTATAAATGCAGTCAATGTCGCCGTTAGTTAGCTAGCCAGTTTTATTAATAGCTGTTAGCTAAATTTGGTGGATGATGACAGTAGTTGTTTATAAAATAGACTGTACATTATAAATATGTTGACACAATTCAGTATTGATGTGATTCCATCACAACTGTCATTTTGATATATCGATACGCTATTGTTTTATAATAATAGAATGGATGTATTTTCTGTATAACCAAGTTACGGTACACTAATGAATGGAGCTTTTTGCATTATCTTGAACATTGTCTAGCATTCATTTCATGTGTTATTGTAGTTTAGCTAAAATTACACAGATCAGTCCTTATGGCACTATATTTCACATGCTTTGCAGTTATGTAAGCTTACCTGTCCAATAAGAAGAACGCCAATTCAGGGTCGGTTTTGATCCCCAAAACCTAACGAAGTTCCCTCCAGGAATCAAATGTCCTGCCGATGTTCACTCTAGTTTTCGCTCGACCATGATCACGTTTCTGCTTAGCCAGTTGGGATTCAGTAGATAAATGTTTTTTTTTTTTTTTTTTTGGCTTACTCTGAGTTTGTGTAGGAGTCGGTGTTGTGCCGGGAGCTGGACATTTACTGGATTCCATCTCTAAGATAACATTACCTAGTGTTGCAGTTTGTTGTCACTGTTGAATAGCGGAAGAGAAGCACTGAGGCAAGGCTCTTGGGAGCGCGCATAAATGTCACATCCTTTGGATTTTCCCGGCAAAAGCGACCTGCTCCCTTCGCATGAAAATCAGTCTACAGGCTTTAATAGGCAACCTAGGAAGTCCGGGAAGGGCACATTTTTTAAGTTGCGTTACAAGCCGTTCACATATTGGCAAAAAAAAGTAATATTACATGAAAATTGTTGCATACTGCACCTTTAATTAATTTGTATTTATTTTTTTAATGACATGAGGAGAGTAATAGACATAAGTTTCATTTTTTGGGTGAAATATTCCTTTAAGTGTCTTAACCGCTCTGTTCTTTTTAGTTTGAAGGGGAGCTGTTCCTGTGTCCCAGCTTTCCAGCTCCTCCAGACTTGGACTACACTGGATATCAAAGCTATGTGGATGAGATGTTACCTGTGGAGAGTCCTGGTCTTTATAGCATGCACCCTAATGCTGAGATTGAGTTCATGGCAGCCACATCTGATGCTCTCTTTAAAACCTTGTTGGAACTCCAGCCCAGAGACTCATCTAAAGGAGAGGGAACTACACAGTGCATAGAGGAGAAGGTAAAGCTACAGTATATATAGTGTCCCTGGTGCACCTGCACTAATCATCACTTCGTTGTCTAAATTAAAGGTTTTTTTGTCCTGTTTTCTAGTAAAATTAATAAACATCCCTAAAAAGATAAAGTTTCTTGAGAAGAAAAAATGACAAGCAATTAAGTGTTGCATTTAGATAAATCCAACAAAATGTGCAGTGTAGTACTATTTGGAAAAAATGTAAGTGTGACTATCTTAAAGGAATATTCTGGGTTCATTACAAGTTCAACTAAACTGAAAGTGTTTGTGGCACCATGTTGATGACCACAAAAAATTATTTTGACTCGTCTCTCCTTTTCTTTAAAAAAGCAAAAATCGAGATTACAATGAGGCACTTACAATGGAAGTGAATGTGGGCAATTTGTGGAGGGTTTAAAGGCTGAAATGTGAAGCTTATAATTTTATAAAAGCACTTAAATCAATTCTTCTGTTAAAACGTGTATATTTTTCGAGCTGTAAAGTTGTTAAATTCATAGTTTTTATGGTCGTTTTAATGTTGTAGGTTTTTCGACGTTATGTCATCATGGCAACAAAGTAGTAAATTGGAAATAACTTTGCACAGAAAAGGTTAGTAAGTGATTTTTATCACACAAAAATCATGTTAATATGCATATTGTTTACGTCTTGTGGCTATACTTTTGAAACGGTGAGAATTTTAACGTTTATGGATTGGCCTAATTAACTTTTGTGAGTGCCTTTTTTTTTTTTTTTTTTTTTTTTTTTTTAAGAAAAGGAAGGACGAGTCAAAATAAATTTTTGTGGTAATCAACAGTATGCCATAAATGCTGTCGAATGAGTTTAACTTGTATTGAACTCTGAATATTCCTTAAAAAAAACTATTCTGGCAACTTCCTTGAGTCTTAATAAATAAAGGTTCATTGATTCTTTGCAGCATGTTAGGATCAAGAAAGAATCATTTTCTTATCAATAACAATTCTTTCTTTTTTTATTCACTGGATGTGGTTCTTTGGTGACTAAAAAGGCCTTGATGGTACATTAGATCAGTATATTGGTTTCTGTGCTCTTTAAAGCACCAGTACATAGATGGTTTTCTGAAGAGCTAGAAAAGTTATTTGTAATACTCGAAGGGATAATTATCCCAAAATTAAAAATCTCTAATTTTCTCACCCTCATTCTGTCTAAGATGTGTATGACTTTCTTTCTTCTGCGGAACACAAATGAAGATTTTTAGAAGAATATCTCAGCTTTGTAGGTCCATACAGTGCAAGTGAATGGTGACCAGTCCTTTTAAGCTCCAAAAGTAATCCATATGACTCCAGTGGTTAAATCCATGTCTTCAGAACATGAATTTTAATTCATAAATCATTTTATTTACTATAAATCTCTACTATCACTTTCACATTATGAAAGTGGAGATTTATAGTAAAAAAAGGATTGAAATATTGATCTGTTTCTCACCTAAAGTGATTGCATCACTTCAAAGACATATATTAAACAACTGGAGTAATATTGATTAATTATATGCTGCATTTATGTGATTTTTGGAAATTCAAAATTCTGGCCACCATTGCATTGCATTGTATGGGCCTAAAAAACTGAGATATTCTTCTAAAAATCTTTGTTTGTGTTCTGCAGAAGAAAGAAAGTCATACACATCTGGGGTGGCATAAGGGTGAGTAAATGAATACAATTTCATTTTGGTGTGAACTATCCCTTTAAAAAAGGTTATCCTAAGTGTGATCAGGCTATACAACCCTTTTTGGTTATAATTGGAAGCTTTAACTTTAAAAAGTGTAGTATAATTACTATTGATAATTTGATAATTTTCTTCTCTTCTATGATCAGGTGAAGAGTGTTCTGGATGACATGCTGGAGAAGTTGCCTGAGGAATATAATCTGGCAGAGCTCATGAGTAAGACAGTAGAGAGGAGCCCCTACATACTAGTGTGCTTGCAGGAGTGTGAGCGAATGAATGTGCTGCTGGCAGAGATACACAGATCATTAAAAGAGCTGGACCTGGGACTGAAGGTAAGAGACTAAGGCACACAGAATAATAAACATCATTAGGAATAGGGGTGGGACAGTCTTGGGGTCCATTTACAAAAATTATTTCATGACATTCTGCTGAGATTTGCACTCATACAAGTAATTATGAAAAGCAAAAAGGCCACCAAACTTCACTCTGCTATTCATCAATTTTATGAACTTTGCTGCTGCAAAGGCTTAGCTAATGAATATTAATGTCCTTCCTCCTCAAGGAAGACCCAAACAAAGATTTCTCAAATTCAAATCTGGTACATTCCGTCACAGTGTCGAGAGACTTCTTTTCTGAAAATTTTGTAAATTAGATTGTTCACAGACAAATTAAACCCCAAAGTATGAGTACATTTTAAATAGACAACTATGTTGCTATCATTTCCCTATCTGTAAAGGGTAATGATTTAATAGATATTGATCTTCACATCAGTGGGTTTCGCTAACATGAGGTATGTTGTACAGGGTGAACTGAGTCTTTCTTCAGACATGGAGATGCTCCAAACAGCTCTGTTCTATGACAGTGTTCCAGAGAGCTGGAGCAGGCTGGCATACCCTTCAACCAAAACACTTGCCCTGTGGTACAGTACATCAGATACCCCTTTTATGTTCCAGACAAAATCCAAAACATGAATAAATCATATCACTGAAGACTTGAGTGATATAGACTGTATGATAATATCCTGCAGGTTCATTGATGTTCTGGCCCAGTGTCGGGAGTTAGACACTTGGACTCAAGACTTTGTGATTCCTGCTGTGGTTTGGATCTCTGGGCTTTTTAGCCCTCAGTCATTTCTCACAGGTGAGACAAACATTTATTTTTGAAATTTGTAAATTAAACACCATGAAAATGCGATATATAAGCCTATTCAGTTAACTATTAGAAATTTTGTTTTGCAGCAATTATGCAGAGCATAGCCCGGAAGAATAAGTGGCCTTTAGATAGGATGACTCTGTCCGTGGATGTCACCAAGAAAACTAAGGATGATTATGGACATCCTCCTCGAGAGGGAGCGTACATCTATGGACTCTACATTGAGGGTGAGAATAAACAACTTTGTTGTATTGAAAATTGAATTTTGTAGGTATGTCACAGAATGTAATTTAATTGAAAAAACAAATCTAATGCCAAAAAATTCATTCAGGTGACAAAGATTCTGCAATAGATTAATTTTGAACAATTCTAATGCCAAAAAATAAATAAAAAATTTGTTTGTGAACAACTTCAACATTTTTGTAACTTAGTCAAGTTGTAATATTTTGGATGTTGAGACAACTGTAAGAAATCCATTAATTGGTTTTCCTTAAAGTATAAAAACTGTGTCACAATCAAAACATTACTTTGTTCGCTTGAGCATCCTGACCAGCCAAACCCAGCAACATTATCTCAACCAGTGGTGTGAGTTTGGGGAGGGATTATCTGTTTGGCCGACCAATAAAAAATGGGGGTAGTGTTTGTGAAACCTGTCTGAAAACAATCATTATATTTGCAATTTTGTGACACTAGTGGCACAGAAATTACACTTCAGTTTTAAGACTTTTTCATCTTTGTTTCTGTGTCTCCTACAGGTGCTCGTTGGGACAACTTCACAGGTTTGTTATCAGAGGCTGTTTTGAAGGAGTTGACTCCAGCCATGCCAGTACTGTATATACGTGCAGTGCCTGCTGAGCAGCAGGATGTGAAGAACACATATGAGTGCCCGGTGTACCGCAACAAACTCCGCGGCCCCACCTACATCTGGAGCTTCCGCCTCAAATCACGCCATCCTCCTGCAAAGTGGGTCCTTACAGGAGTGGCTCTGCTTATGTCTGTGTGAACGGGGCCACTCCGTTCCGCTCAAAGATGTTGTCCTTTTTTCAGGTCTGTTATATAGATGCCTTTATTACAAAAAGTATTGTTGATTTTTATCTTCTGTTAAAAAAATGGTTGAATTTAAGTTTTTGAAAGTGTCAGTTTAAAAGTATAGAATGTGCATATAGAATGTTATGCTGTAATCTGTGTATAGTGTGTGGATTTTTAATTTCATCTGATTTTTAGAAACTTGAATGTTAGTAAATAGTTTGGAAGATCAAAACATAATAGAACTGCTATTACATGTAACTATTATTATAAGTATTAGCGTGGTTTAATACTGAATGTTGAGTTTTAAAGTGATAGTTCACCAAAACATGAAAAAACTGTCATAATTTCTCAACTTCGTGTTGTTCCAAACCTGTAAGACTTTCTTTTTTTTTTCTCCATAGAACACAAAGCAATGTTAGGCATAATGTTTGGGACTGATAGCCTCTTTAATTGCATCTTTTTTCCATACAATGAAAGTGAATGGTGACTGAGACTGTCATTCTGTCTAAGATTGCCTTTTGTGTTCCGCAACAGAAAAAAAGTCAAATAGGTTTGGAACAACATGAGGGTGAGTGAATGATGACAGAATTTTCATTTTTGGATGAAATAACCCTTTAAGACTAAGAGTAGCTTATATGAAAAGCAGCTTTTTTGGCAACCCAGTGCCCACTGAATGAAACTATCTTCTCGAGTGCCACCACAATAGAGACTCCCAGTAGATTATGCAGGCTGATTTTTAAATGAGGTGTGTTTGACATTGACTCTCCTCTCATGCTGAATACAGATAGATCACTGTGATTCATCTCACGTCGAGAAACCAATTTGCTATCTTCTTTGAATGGCATGCTTGAGCTTGTCAGTTTTTTGCTCAACCTATTAAATGTGGTTTAATAAATCGATATTACTAGGTATCATAACGCTGAACTACAAATGTGTTTTTGTTCAGTACTATTTCAGAAGGTATTAGACAGCATCTTTAAATTCCACATGATCACAAAATACACAACATCTGCTACTGTGTTCGTCTGGGATTGTTTGTACACCCTTCCCACAGTTCTTTGCTATGACGCAGACCGTGTCAGGAGACAAGAAAATGATATATCTGTCCGGGAGAGGGAAATGAGCGGTTAGCACAAGCTGTGGAGCTCTTCCTCCCCTCTCAGTGAGTCCAGCAGCAGGCGCGCAGCGAGTAATAATGGCCCACAACAGGATGGATCTGTAACTGTTTAGACAATTTGTCTAAACAGTCAGCCAATTAAGCTTTACAGCTTTCTGCATCGTAGAAAGTTCACACTCTTACTGACACATACTAAGGTCTATATTTTGAATATGATTAGACTTAAGATATTTAAAAGCATGTCTGGCATAGTTCATACTGTATTCCTACCACTTTCAGTAAGTTTATAGTTTGCTTAAAACATTCTAAAACATTAAAAACCCCATAAAATTATTTGATGAGTGCAGTTTTCTTTTCTTTGTTGACAGTGTTGGGTAGTGACGGTTACATGTAATCAGGATTTTCTAATCCAGATCAAGTACTTTAATTAGATTCCATCCTAAATTAATCAGATTAGATAACCTAAAACATGCAATCTAAAGGATTATGTTACAATTTTAGTCATGTAATTTGTCATCAGTACCGGATTACATTTCAGAAGTAATCTACCCAACACTGGTAATCAGTAACATAATCTTTTAGATATCACATTTTAGGTAATATTGAAGAGGTTAATCTAAGATCCCCACCCTTTTATTTTATTTTAGCCTTGTATAAGTAAGACCTGTTTGTTATCTCTAATCATCTCTTCCTTCGTGGGAATGTGACTATGTTTTTGTTAATGGGGTGCCTCATAGCCAGTCAACTTCCACAGAATGGATATTTCATTGACATTACGAGTATAGAGGCCCCAATACTGTAACAATCAGAATGTTAGAAAATCTGTGACGTAATCTGATTTTGCATATGCCTATAAAGGCCAGTATTTCTGTATTTTAGGGTTAGATTAGTTTGCTCACTGAACAATGTAACCTTTCTGATTGTTGCCATTGGAATTGGAACCCTGAAACAGGAAGTAATTGCGTTTGCATAGTCAGTGACGAACGTTGCATTTTTCCCACTAACGTTACATTTTTACTCCACTGATGGTTAGGTTTAGGTTTGGGGGTTCAGTTTATTTTGCATATTATATGCATTCCTCCACTGTATTACAGCCTGCACAGCTGAAAACAACCCAGCAAAACAGACCTCACATGCACACCCAATAATGGTTAACTTTTTGGCCACTGGGGTCAGTGTTTTGAATATCAATAGGCACAGACCGATTTTAGCTAAAGTAAAACTACTGTTTCCGATTTCACTGTGAGATCAGTCTGATAAGATAAGGGGGAGGGACATTCTCATTCTAGAGAGCATTTGATTGGTCAAAAATCTGTGTAGTGTAAGATCCGTGTAGTGTAAGTGTGAGTCATCAGTATTTTTGGTCCATTGTCTGGGAAGAGAAAGACTGTAAATGCCTTTTAAAAACCTTTATCTGCTAAAAGTAAATTTGGTCAACTTTTTTTCAACTTTTAAAAAAGTTTTTTTTTTTTCTATCAACTTTTAACTTTTATGTGTGGGTTTAATGACCGCTTTTATTGTGACTAGGCACACAAAGAAAAAAAGAAACCGTGGCAAAGAATATTTTTCTTTAATGTCAGGCTCTTGACAAAGAAAAGTGCAAAAAGCAGCTACAGTCAGTCACTGCTAACAAATTATGTTTCTGAAGGTGAGATGCACACCTTGCCATTTCTTTATGGCCTGTTTTTTTATTCTTTATTAAAAAATCCATCTTTGTGTATTTACAGAGTTTACATGTGAACCGCACATGTATTAACAATCAGACTGGTCAATCAATGGCGTTGCCAAATCCTTCAGACCTGTGACGTGCACAGAACGGCAAAAGCCCCTGCCCCTTTCGTTCACAAATCTAAAGGTGCCGTTTTGGTCATCCAGAAAAATGGGAGAAATTTTAATGATGAAATTAAAAGTTAAACAGTCAAATAAATATTAGGAGATTTCTTTGTAAATCACGGGCGTGTTAATGGATATTAATCGGGGGCGGATTCCAATTGCAAGTGATCCTCCCTATGCCCTATACTCACTCCAAAGTGCAGAGCCCTTGAACTGGGTATTCTGAAGGAAACATGGCATTACTGAGTGAATGTACCCTTTGCTAACTGTCTTGTGCCCTTCGAGAAAAGATTTTTTTTCACTTTTGTTTTGAACGAGCTTTCAAGCGGCGTCCCCTCCTGCAGCAGAGCCCTTCAAGGAAGCAAAAAATGCAGTTTTGAATTTGCCCCAGAGCATCGAAGAGCCATTACCTCAGATGAGTAACAGGTCAGACAAAATGTCCACTGCATGTTTTGTGTTGTAATTTCATCTAAAGAATAATACTCGATTGCTACCACATTTCCGACATCACGCACCTGCGGTGTAGACAGATTTATTCGTTATAATGGAAGTGGTTGTGACGCTTACAGTGATATAAATTAAATTAGTCTTTTATAGAATATTGACATAAACTGAAGGAGCTGTCTGAAAACCAAAGCCAGTTTGGTTTTGTTGAAACTAATAAGCCATTAGACTAGTCACTTACAGAAAAATACCATTACCATTTTTTGGACATGTAGGCTACCATGATAACCATTCAAAAAACATGGTACCATCTTGACACCATTATTGTACCATGGTTCTGCCGTATTATTGGGTTAAGGTCCTGTATATTTATAAATATTAATGACAGAATACAGTAAAATATCTTTATATGAATATTAAAAGAAATGAAGAGAAAGTAATATAAGAAGTGTCAGTTATATAAAGGTGATGACGTGGTCAGAGTGGACTCAGCAGAGATGACAGTATGAAGTGAGGGAGTAGAGATGAGAGAAAGTGAAAAGAGTGATGAGACAAGAAACTGATTGACAATGTTCATATTTCATGATACTGTCATGGCACTCCAAGGTACTTTAAAAAAATACCATGGTTTTACAATGACACATGCCATAAACATGGGGTTATCACAGACCATGTCTGAAAATAAATAAATAAACAAGTGTATTACCATGGTGTTTTTTGTGAGAAATATAACAGAATAGGCTATTATTTGTGATAAAGGAAAAGTGGGACAAAATTATGTACAGTATGTACTGTATATACAAGAAAATGGTTAAATACTCAAAGCAAAGGAATTAGTTAAGTATATATAATTACTACTCATTCAAAAAAAAAAAAAAAAAAAAAAAAAAAAAAACAGTGCCCTTTTTTATCCTTCTGAGCTTGTCCCTGCTAAAGTCTGTGCACGTCACTGTTTCAGTCCATCTAATCACATATACAGTACAACATTACATCTTTTCTTTGTGTTTACAACTGATGTGTCTTATTCCCCACTGAATCAGGAAAAAAATCTATTGTTTAATAAATATTTCTCACAAGTACAACTATACATTGTACAACAAAATCTATACACTTGTTTTTTTTCTGAGCTCTGTCAGGGGTAAAGCAGTTTGGCTTCTCCAATAAAGTCCTGAAGTTTTGTTTAATTATTTCTATAATGGTTTGCAAAATAAGTTATAACAGAATTACAGTATAGTGAACCTGATCAAGCATGTAAACCAACACATTAAAACCTATTACAAGACTCTGGGTTTCCTACAGCAGGGGTCAATTGTGTAGAAGCCTAAAAGGAATATTCCCGGTTCAATACAAGTTAAGCTCAACTGACAGCATTTGTGGCATAATATTTATTACCACAAAAAATAATTTTGGACTTTTCCATCCTTTTCTTGAAAAAAAAAAAGCAAAACTCTGGGTTCCAGTGAGGCACTTACAATGGAAGTGAATGGGGCCAATCCATAAACATTAAAATACTCACTGTTTCAGAAGTATAGCCACAAGACATAAAAACTATGCGTGTTAACATAATTTTAGTGTGATAAAATCACTTACTAACCTTTACTGTCTAAAGTTATATCAAATTTCTTTGTAATGTCAACAAACCCTGAAACAACTGTAAAAATGATGATTTAATCAACTTTACAGCTCAAATAATACATGAGTTTCAACAGAAGAATAGTGCTTTTATACAATTATAATCTTCACATTTCTTCCTTTAAACACTCCAAAATTTAACCCTTTCACTTCTATTGTAAGTGCCTCACTGGAACCTCGATTTTACCTTTTTTAAAGAAAAGGAGGAGTCAATATATATTTTTATGGTAATCAATATCATGCCACAAATGCTGTCAATGGAGCTTAACATGTATTGAACCCGGATTATTCCTTTAAGAGATACATTTTCAATTAAATTCAAATGATTTTTATGGCGCTTTCACAATAAATATTATTCCAGAGCACCTTTACTGAAATTATGGTCTAATAACACCCAGTGAGCAAGCTAAAGGTGACTGTTAAAGGTTCAATAAATATTTTTAACACAAACCTATATGCAGATTTGTTATTATTATTATTTCTAATAGTTAAAACTAGGGCTGTCAATAGAATAAAATAATCATAAAAATCTTCTGATTTCCAACCAGTCTTCAGAAAGCAGAATGAAACAGTAACAGTGTCAAATTCTTTTGTTTTGGTGTTTTTTTTTTTAACATTTTTACACGTTTTAATTTTTTTGTTTTTATTATTTTCCACGGACCCCCTAGCAGGACCCCAGTTTGAAAATCCCTGCCCTACAGTACAGGATTTATTTTTAAGATATGTATTATTTCAAGGTTTGATTTAAGATGTTCTTATAGTATATTATTAGTAAAGTCCAGCAAAAGATCACCACTGTTTCTACTAATTCTAGACTTCTACTATTGCTTGTTGTAGCAATGCTGTACCTAAATACAGTGTGCTGGATTGGCATATTTTTCTGATTGTCTACAAATAGTTAGAATTACACTGTTTTGTGATTTGTGCATGTAGCTCAAATTATGAGTATGTACCCATGATTTTCCCATATATGTATATGCAAAAAAAATTAATTAAATAAAACTCCTATGGTTCTAAATTACTTTAGAAATTATATGTTTTTACAGTTTGTGGACCGGATCAAAATACTAACATTCTGTTCTAAACTACTGAGTTAAAAAGCACTGTACAAAAACACCACCTGGAATCCCAACATTATGTGTTTTTACTGTAACTTATAGAATACTGGATCATTTTAATTGTTCATACCTGTTGTAGCTGTTTTGCAGATGTCTTGCTCTTTCAGAAGCCAATTTTACATATCACAGTTTTGCATGATTCAGTTTCTTCACATAACTTAAAGGGATAGTTCCCAAAAATGAAAATGCTGTCATCATTTACTCAGCAACATGTTGTTCCAAACCTTTATGACTTACTTTCTTCCATGCAGAAAAAGTCATAGAGGTTTGGAACAACATGAGGGTGAGTAAATGATAAATGCATTTCCAATTTGGGGTGAACTATACCTTTTACCTGTGTACTTGTGTACTATTACTTGCAGAGAGACAGATTTCTTTGGCTGTGCAATACTCTCTGCCTCTGGTCTTTGAGGTTGATGTGGGTGTGTCACCCCCTGGTGGATGACTTGATCATCACAGCTTCAGTTAGAGGGAGCATTTTGTCCTCTCTCTTTCAAGTAGGTATAGCTGCAGGCCAGAGATCTCCAAAAGGGGGTGGAATCTCCAAAAGAGGGCATGGTTACTCTAAAAGTGGGATGTGGCAACTCCAAAAGGGGTGTCACTTCCACTCACGGTTAGGGTTAGGGAAAGAGTTTGGTTAGGGTCTCACTAAATCTTTGCTGTTAGTTTGGAGCTCCCACCACTTTTTGGATCTCTGCCTGCAGTTATATCCTTCTCTCTTTCAGAAGTGGATTGGGACCCATGTGTTGAGTTGTTCTATGTCCTGGGCTCCAGTCTGTGTGAGAGCTCAAAGAGGATCTGTTGATTGTCGATGACGTGCAGGTAGTTGATGTATGTTCTCACCTCTACACTGTCCTTCTGGGACAGCATGTTTCCTGATGGACAAAAAAAGCCAAAAATCATTATCATAACCTATCATTTCTGCACCTTCATAATAGGAATGAGTCATGCTCTCAACAAAGAGTATGCATAACCAGCTAAACTAGGTCAAAACTACACTGCCTGGCAAAAAAAAAAAAAATTGCATACTTTAATATATCGTTGGATTGCATTTAGCTTTGATTACGGAGCGCATTCGTCGTGGCATTATTTCAACAACCTTATGCAACATCACAACATTTATTTCCGTCTAGAGTTGCTTTAATTTTTGGCCGAGATCTTGTATTGATGACGTGAGAGTCAAACCACTCTGTAAAGTCTTCTCCAGCACATCCCAAAGACTTTCAATGGGGTTAAGGTCAGGACTCTGTGCTGGCCAATTCATGTATGAAAATTATTCCTCATGCTCCTTGAACCACTCTTTCACAATTTGAGCCCGATGAATCTTGGCATTGTCGTCCTTGAATATGCCCATGCCGTCAGGGAAGAAAAAGTCCATTGATGGGATAACCTGGTCATTCAGTACATTCAGGTACTCAGCTGACTTCATTTTATTGCCGCTTATGGAGGTGACAGCGTGGTCGAGCACCCGTCTGGGGAGAGAGAAAGCGATAAGGACATCCACCTGAGATAAATTGTGACTAATTATCATCTCTATGTTCACAGTGAGAGTCGGGGGAGATAAAAGATGGCCAGTTCACAGAGAGAGGAGAGAGACAGGCAGACCAGAGTCTTCATGTCTGTTCCCTGAAGGAGAGTCTTGTGTTGTGTGAAGCTGAAAAGCGGACTGTTTATTTGAGTGACGCTGAAAAACCGTCTTAAGTTTTGAGTTAAGCTGAACAGCGATTGCTGGTTATTTGGGAATAAAACGGACTCACGTGAACTGCAGAAACCGGTTCCCGCTTCCTCCTTTATCTGCCCAACCTGAACCTTTGTTACACTGGTGCCAAAACCCGAGATACCGCTTTCTCTCTCCCCAGATGGGCGCTCGACCACGCTCTCACCTCCACACCGCATAACGTTGCTGAGCCTAGGCCTGACCAACTGAACAACCCCAGATCATAACACTGCCTCCAGAGGCTTGGACAGTGGGCACTATGCATGTTGGGTGCATCGCTTCATGCACTTCCCTTCTTACCCTGATGCGCACATCGCTTTGGAATAGGGTAAATCTGGACTCATCAGACAACATGACCTTTTTCCATTGCTCCACAGTCCAATCTTTATGCTCCCTAGCAAACTGAAGTCGTTTTTTCCGATTAGTCTCAATAACAAGTGGTTTCTTGTGGCCACACAGCTGTTTAGTCCCAATCCTGTACGTTCTCGTCGCATTGTGCGTGTGAAAATGCTCTTACTTTCACTATTAAACATAGTCGTGAGTTCTACTGTCCATTTTTTATGACGTGACTTCAAGCGTTTTAGTGATCTCCGATGACGATCATTCAAGATTTCTTCTGTGACGCTGACGGTTCACCACTATCCTTCCAGGTTTTAATAATGTGTTGGACAGTTCTTTACCCAATTCCAGTGATTTCAGCAATCTCTTAGTTGTTTTCTTTGCTTGATGCAGTCCAATAATTTGCCCCTTCTGAAACACAGTAACATCTTTTCCACGAGCACAGGATATGTCTTCCGACATGGTTAAGAAATGAGAAGCTACACACTGCATCAGTTTGGGTTAAAAGAATTGTTGCCAGCTGAAACATATTAATCACTGTAATAACGATCCAATCATAGGCTCTCAAGTATCTGCTTATTTAAATCCAAACTGCGACTTTTTTTTTAGCCAGGCAGTGTACTTTTTTATAGCAGAGACAGATATGGGTTACGCAAAAATATATTCAGAGCCATGCAAGTCAAAGGTGATGTGTGTAATTTTTGCAATGTAGTTCTCCTATCCCAGTTTATTATGTAGAAGTAAGCCTTTCGTAAGTTGATTTCCACGAAAAGTATAAACACTGGCTCTGCAGTGCTTGAGTGGCCTAACATATGGTGGCTTAACCAATGGCATGAGTTTAGGCTGGGACTGTTTGTCCCGTCACAAAGGCTGGGGGTGGTTTTACATTATATGGGCAGTGCTGGGTGTAATTGCATTACAAATTAATTAGTTACTGTAATCAAATTACTTTTAGGCACAAAAAGTGGTGTAACACATTACATTTAAAATTCTTGTAATCAGATTACAGTTACTGATATTCAGTTAAAATAATAACTTTTAAGTACATTACTTTGGTTACAAATATTCAAAAATATATACATATTCCTTATGTGTGAAACAATCAAAATGTGAATTCATATGTACGTCTGTTTGCATTTCTGTGACAGCTGAAGGGTGTGCAACAATGGACAAGGAGAAAATAGACATTATTTTGAATTTGTTTAGCGGAAATTTTTTTTTTTGTGACAAGTGTTTTAGAAATAACTTAAAAGTAAAGTCATAAATAATGTGATTACTTTTTCAATGAAGTAATCAGTAAAGTAATCTGATTACAATTTTTAGTCATATGTACAGGATTACTTTTAAAAAAGTAATTTACCAACACTGTACATGGGAAACCTGTTTGAAAACAGTCATTTTTTCGCAATAATGTTTGGTGATGCTAGAGTCACCGGTCTTACTCGACCCGCAAATAGTGGGATTCAAACCGGCGATCCAAGGCATGGGAGTCAAGGAGGCTTTAAAGCCATGGCCTCTAGCCTCAGTCGCTAGTGCATCTCTTAAGGCCAGGAGAGTGAGGTTTACACACTGCATACCTATCACGTACCAGCTGGCTACCGTTACACTCACCCCCCTAAACCTCAATTCCATCTGGGTCATGGCACCAGTGTCACCGGTCCTACTCGACCCGCCCTGCACGGGATTCGAACCGGTGACCCCAGCATGGATGTTGGATGCACTAGCAAGAAGGCTACCATTACACTAGTGGCACAGAAATAACACACTTCACCTTTAAGTTTTGCAATATATTATTCTGATTTGAGAGATTTGAGCACTTACCCATAGGATTTGTCCGACACTGCCTTATAATCCGCACTGTGTCTGCTATCATGTGCTGTCCACAAAATACACTTTACATTAACTTCTCCTCACTTGATGAGACATAAAATTAATTTTCCAAGAAAAATGATATCCATAAGGCCTATTGTTCACTTACTAGCTTATCAAAGTTAACCAGGTTGTCGAGAAAGGTTTTGTTGCCCTCATGAATGAAGGTAATATCTGTTCAAAGAGAAGATATTTATTCAGACGTCAATACAGAAACACATGTGGGACTGAGAACTAGCCAAAACCCATTTAAATAGACTCACACAGTGTCCTAACCATGTGTCATGATGAAGACTATAAATCTGTATGCAAATCAGTTTTTTTTCTCCAAAACCACAATCGTAGCAAAGAACAGTGAGCAGCCCCGCCCACTGTTAAATTTAATTGGTCCAAAAACTCGATTTGCACAACAGTACAATAAACCTCAAATATCTTTTTGTTTTTACTAGCTTTAATTGTGTCACTTTGTACAGCAGTTTTGCATTAAGTGCAGACAGACAAAATGCTGGAAACTTGTGAAATCATGCCCAGTTAGGACATTTTGTTGTGTGCAGATTATAAAGAATCATAAGTTTGACCCTTGATAAACAGCACACAACAAGACAGAACTCATTTGTTCTTGCCGCACCTTTCAGAAGCAGAGGTAGGAATGGGATCTTGGGAGATTTCATCTTCCTGAAGGCATCTCTGTAGGCTTTGTGGTTTAAAGAAGGGTCCTGCAGATCATGGCAGAGCATTCATGTGTATAGTATATATTTGTACAATTATGTTTGTAATGCAATGTGTATTATGTTACACAGTAACACCATCTGGTTTGTCTTGAATCCCTTCTTCTGGAATGCCACCTGCTGTTTCCTTCCTGGAGGCAACAGGCTCTGATATGTTTATGGCTTTATATATTACATTCTAATGAGCCGTAAGCAGCACAAAATGCTCTAGCAGGAGGAAACAGGAGGTGAACTAGCAGGAGGCAACTTAAAATCCTGATGAGACAATCACTTACTGTCAGGCTCTCCAGCTCGGAGAACAGCTTCCTGAACTTCCCAGGGACTTTCTGGAATGGGGACAGTACAAAATAAAAAATAAAAAATCAAGCCAAATCACAGATTCTGTTTAGTGGAGTTTGCAGTACACTCTGGTTTCTTTTAAAAACAATACATGGCAAATAAAGATTGATGTGTACAATGTGACTTCAAGACTACAACTCCATACATACATACTATATACAGTGTTGTGTCAGGGTATTGGGGTTGGCATCATCCTACCTCCCATGTCTGAGTGAGTCGACTGACAGCTGGACTGTTCAATCCCATAATGATAGCAAAAAATGAGTTCAGGTTCATCTGTGCTTTACAGCTAAGACAAATTGAGAAAAAGAAGATAACAAGGGAAAGAGAGGAGGACAAGAAAAGAGGAAACAAAATGAGCATGCAGGTATGTACACCAAATGCTTTGAGAAAAAAGAAATATGATAAGAAATAGCTTTTAAAGATACCAGTAAAATAATGCTGACAAACTTCCCATGAGGAAAATATATTGCAAAAACGTTTGTGTGAGTTTAGTGTTGGGTTAAGGGATAGAAAATATAATTAACTAAGTATATTTTTTGTTTGTTTGTTTTTGTTTGTTTGTGTGAACTCACTGTGCTGCGATCTTGATAAATTTCTTGAAGAGCTGCACACGTTTGCAGAGGGTCGGACACAGAAGCACTTCAGTCATCACCCACTGCTGAGTCTCATTACAGCGCTGTAACAGCTGCTCCAGCGCCACCGTGTGGCTAGTGCTTGAATCGCGGCTCAGTGTAAAATACACCAGCTCTTGCTGCAGGGTCACGAAAAATCACATTACTATTGTTATTGTCTGCTTGTTGAAGATTATTAGGAGATCTGTATTGTCATACAATATTAGGAGCTTCCATTTATTTTAACTTAATAAAAAAAACTAAAAAAAAACTAAAACGTAATTATTTGCTAAAGAAAAAAAAATGTTGAATCATTGCCCTGACATAATGCATTTTTTTGATTTTATTTTTTTTATTCACCTTATTTTCCATCTAATCATGCTTAATTGTGCCACATCCAGTTTTGTGAGGAGTTTACAGAATAAGAATGACAGTACGGGTCCTTGTATTCACATTATAAGAGTGCATTTACAAACTGTCATTCATGATTTAATTTGAAATGACTATAAATATAAATCTCCATTTTTACCTTTGTTCTGAAAAGTTATATAAAAAAGTATAACTCAAGATTACTACAGTACATTGATACATTACGGCAAACTTGATTTATTCGATTTTACATGTGCATTTTCAACCCCATGTCCACTTCTGAAACCTCTGACACAATTCAAACACTTATCTTAGGACCTTTTAGGAAAAATATGCTTTCATTGCAGGTTAGTGGTGAAAAGCAGCTGTGCTTTTTAAATTGTATCATGCTGACAAAAACGACCCTGACTGTTCAGACTGACAGTTCAGAAATGTGAATTTGTGTGTGAGGGAACGAGACTTCACCTCATGGACGTTCCTGAAGAGACTCCAGTCACAGTTGGTGAGCGATACGGCTACATCCCATGTGTTCATGCTCAGCATCTTCACTGACCGCTGCTGCAGCTGACCGTTATCGGTGAAGGGACTCTAACAGAACACAACATTCATACACTATCACTCATCCGTTTGCTTCAGTGCAAGTGCAGCACTGTACATTGTACAGTGTATTTTTTCAGTGGTTCTCAGCCTTTTTGACTTCAAAGCCCCCCACTGACCAGGACAATATTCACAGGTCAGCTACCTCCATCAAAAAACTTTGTCTAAGTGAGCACTTTGTGGTGCATTTTAACCAGAGTGAGAAATATAATGTCAGTTTATGTTGTATTCTTGAATTCTTAGCCGTTCTCAACCAACATAAATAATTTTAAATAATTTTAAGTCATCTTGAGGCCCCCTTGGAAGATTGCTGAGGCGCCCTTGTGGGCCCAGGACACCTGGTTGAGAACCACAGTGTTATTTGTCTGTTTTATATTGGCTATATCATGGTAAACAGGGTTTTCCTTGCTCTTTTGAAATAAAAAGCTAAATGTACCATGCAGCCATACTCTAAGGTTAAAAAAGAAAAGTTCCCTCCCCAGTCCACACAGACCATTTATGAAAAGTATGTTTAAGCGGGTTAACCAGAAATTATGATAACAGTATGAACTATGCTGGTACTGTAGATGGAAGTTAACCAATCATAGCAGAAGTCATTTACAAATAGAAGTCTTATAGATTTAATTCAAAGGGTCAGAAAGAGAGTGGAAATTGCTCGTGAAAATCTAAATTATTGCTGTTCTTGGAGTAAGAAACCCTGAATAATATTCTGGGCTTTCAATCAATTATAAATGTGATTAAGTAATTACATGACATGCTGCTAAAATCATCAATATAAAAAATAATCACAGATATCAATATTTACTAATTTGTGTGTACAAGACAACACAAAGATCTTTATTAAGAAATGTACATGAAGGTCAGGGGGCATGATTAAAAGTTTTTTTATTATTATAATTATTATTATTAATTGTACTAAATTGACTGCCCTAACAAAATTATAAGTGGACTTCAGGGAAAAAATTAAATGCTACAAAAGTGTAGAACATGGCATCTTTAAAGGAATAGTTCAACCAAAAAAGAAAATGTTCTCATCATTTACTCACCGTCATGCCATCCAAGATGTGCATGACTTTCTTTCTTCTGATGAACACAAACGAAGATATTTAAAAGAATATTTCAGCTCTGCAAGTGTATAAAATGCAAGTCAACAGGCTCCAAAAACTTTGAAGCTCAAAAAAGCAGCATAAAAGTAATCCATATGACTCCAGTGGTTTAATCCATGGCTTCTGAAGCGATATGATAGGTGTGGGTGAGAAACAATCAATATTTAAGTCCTTTTTTTTTTTTATAAATTCTCCTCCCTGCCCAGTAGCTGGCAATATGCACAAAGAATGTGAATCACCAAAACAAATAAAGAAGAACTCTTCGGAGAGAAGAGCGCTTAGGAGGGCTGTTTAAAAGTGGAGATTAATAGTAAAAAAAAAAAAAAAAGGGACTTAAATATGTATCTGTTTCTCACCCACACTTATCATATTGCTACTAAATGGATTTAACCACTGGAGTCACATGGATTACTTCTATGCTACTTTTATGTGCTTTGGAGCATCAAAGTTTTTGACCCTGTTGATTTGCATTGTATGGACCTACAGAGCTGAGATATTCTTCTAAAAATCTTTGTGTTCAGCAGAAGAAAGAAAGTCATATACATCTGGGTTGGCATGGGGGTGAGTAAATGATGAGAGAATTTTCATTTTTGTTGGAACTATTCCTTTAAGGATTGAACAGTCCTGTACGGACCGGAACTAACAGAGTGAAAAGCAGATTTCTTTTAACAGTCTCACCATGATCTCAGTCAGGTCTCTTCTGCAAACGTGCAGCCTGTCAGCAGCACTGAGTGAAGCTGAGAATACACACTGATCAGACTGAAGCAGAACCTTATCTAGAGAGAGAGAACGATAGAGAGGAAGTGTCAATGGCAGAGAACAAGCATATGCAGCAGGGTTCACTTTGTGGACACCCAAAAACCACACCCATATGTGGTTGTTCAGCATTTAATTTAAAAACCATGGACATTAAAGCTGAAGGCTTAACTTTTTTGGTGTTAAAATACTTTTTCCTATTCCTGCTTAATATCCAGAGACAACTATAAGTAAGCCATTCAGAGGTTAATTTACTTGAAAACCGTAAACTAGAAGGGGGTATTAATACTTTTGATCATGTAGTTTCCACAAGAAAAAAGGAAAAAGTTAAATAATTTATTTGGGCCACAGAGTTTAGTAGTGACCCTGCAGAAAGGGGTGCCTCATACACAAATAGAAAGCTACAGCTTTGTCAATCAATATGAAAACAGACATTCTACACATTCAGACCTGCAGTATATGTGACAGCGACAAGCACCATGTCATCCTCAGGGCAGTCGAGCCTTTCTGCCACAGTCCCCAGCAGTTCCTGCACACACACCTCACTGTGTGTCTTTACACTCACGTATGAGTCTATGGTCACGTACACACGACACAGCACTGAGGAGACACACAGCAGCACTGCAACGGTCAGTCATCAGTTCACATAAAAATGTTGTGAAACAAGATTCTCACCTGTTGTTATTCATAAACAACCTGCCACTGGTCGCCAGTAGCTCTGCAGGCAGTCAGAGTGCTTTGAGAGTGTGGGAGAGAAATATGAGGGAATATCTGATAAGCTTACCTTCCTTTCTCTCCCTTTGAGCTCCTCTCATGGGGTGCCAACTCTCCTTCAGACTCAACTGATGGACGAGAGCTTTATTCTGAAACATTGCAAACACAACAGCACTGAAAATAGTAAACACACAACTCAAGGCAATAGTGAGAGTCTGATGTGTGTATAATATAGAGGTCGACTGATAGTGTATTTAACTAATACCGATAATTAAGGTGGTTGAAAATGGTAACCGATAACCGATTTATCGGCCTATAGTTTTTAAAATAGATTTTTAGACTGTTAATAAAAATTCTTAATCTTTCCAACTTTCAAATGGGAACAGACATAGAGGCTACAAGAGTCAAAAGTGGATAAAATCCCAGATGCAATTTATTTTGCAACCAAAAACCCAATAATAATAATAATAATAATGAAGATTTGGTGTACTTCACCAGATGAGGTTTTGTATGATTATTCACAAGATATGAAGTTGGAAATGTGCAGATGGCATATTTCCATATAGTCGCATTTTACTTTGTATGCCCACACTTTAATTTAGAACACTTGATTTATCTAATCAAAATAACAAAATATGCTTTAAAGTGAGGATAGAAATATTTATGAATATTGTCAGTGATGAAAGATACAGCAAATTCCCACGAGATTTACATTTACATTTATGCATTTGGCAGACGCTTTTATCCAAAGCAACTTACAGTGCCGTTATTACAGGGACAATCCCCCTGGAGCAACCTGGAGTTAAGTGCCTTGCTCAAGGACACAATGGTGGTGGCTGTGGGGATTGAACCAACAACCTTCTGCTTACCAGTTCAGTGCTTTAGTCCACTACACCACCACCACTCCATGTGATGTCACTGATTGTTTTTATTTTATCACTAGAGGCCGCTGTTATACTGTAGAACAAAGCCATTCTAACTGTAGAATCCTCTGGAGGAGCAAAATGGAGGAATAATAATAACAATAAAAAAAATAAAAAAAAATATCAGCAACTATCTGCGTAGATTTTTGCAGATAACCGATAGTTCCAAAAAGCAACAATCTGCACCGATTAATCGGTCAAACCGATATATCAGTCTATCTCTAGAATAATACTGTCACCCAGTACAATATTAAACTTTTTATAGTTGGTTAAGACTTTTTGTAAGAATATTTCATATTCATTTTGAACATGAGGAATATTTCATTTTAAAACAAATACTTCTGGTCCTGGATAGTGATTGGTCAGTGTTCCAACCTGCTAAAATCAGCCATGATGGTGGTAACACTAAAATTCTCAACAACTAGTAACATCAGGAAATTCTGGGGCAGAATGTGACACAAAATACGTTGTAGAGATGATTAAAAGGGCCATATTACACACTTGATTAACATATTTAAATGTAATTTAGTTTTATATTTCAATATTCAAATTTCTCTCTCTGACCTTTTAAATTAAACAACCTATTTTACTGCTATAGCTTTAAGATTTCAGCTTTACAATGTTCAGCTTTAATTTCAAAAGAGCAAGTGGATTCCTGTTTTCCACGATATGGCCCCTTTAAAACATAATGCGTTAGTCACTGTGAACATTGAGGTGGTATCATTGAAATTTTGTGCAGGTAATATAATGGATGGCTTTAACTCTTACCTTGCTTTGCGGAGAGTACTCATCTACAGTGCTGATAGAGAAAGAAAGAGAGACAGAAATAAGAAAGAGAATGAGCAAGAGGGATATCCCTTGAAATATAAATGTGCCATTATATCAATGCTGAATGCTGGCATCACCCACCCGCTGTGAGGAGCAGTTGTAAAAAGCCCTCTCATTCAGATCAGGACTGCATGATCAGCGCTAACATTAAAATCTGACACGTGGTGATTTACTGAATGAAAAGGCACAATGCTCTCATCCATGCACACCTCATTTTGATTGAACAGCCTGATAAAAGAGAGAGCTTTATAGCCTTCGTATTCCCCATCTAATGCCACTCTCATTAATCATTGGCCTTAAATGAAGCACCAGCAGGCATGTGATGTGTAGCTGAGAGGTCATTGCCAGGAATGATGCTTAATAAGCAGAGATATTGGATCAGAGTTCTTGTACAGTACACTAGTTAAAGTTTAGACATACTTGACTGAATTTATATTTCTGAGAATGCCCAGAGTGAGCAGAGCTCATGCAAAGGGTGTCTACTTTGAAGAAGCTAAAATTTTAGACAGTTTTGATTTATTTCACATTTTTGTGTTTTTTATGGTTGCTGCATATTTCCAATACTTCCATTTGTGTTATTACATAGTTTTTAGTACGGTACAGTTATTCCTAAATGTGCAGAAACGGTGATATTAAAAAATAGGTTGGTGTGTTTAGGAGTAGGTGTTAGTCTGGTAGTGCAAAAGATTGTTGGGCTAGCAGAATTAATTTGTTCTGCTCTGTCCTTATCTGTCTGTATTGGTGGAATATTAAAAAGCTGCATTACACCCAAACATGGAAGTCCTACTTTCCTAATCTTTTGTACAGTGTTTCTGTCAGCTATAAAGACGTAGGCTATAGCCCCTGAAATGCCTGGCCCTGACTTTAGTGCAGTTATGAACAGGAGCATAGTAACCATTATAACGAGAAATTTCTGACATTGCCTTCCCACACTTTTTAGAAGATAATCAAATTGTAGCCATCCATGTAAAATTACAATTTTAAAGAAACAGTTCGCCCCCCCCAAAAAAAAAATTTATTCATTATTAAATAATTATAATCATTATTTAATCACCTTCATGTTTTTCCAAACCCATATGACTTTCTTTATTCTGCAGAACAATAAAGAATGTTGCAAACACTGGTTTCCATACAATAGCAGCTGATAGTGATAGTCCATGTGACTCATATGTCATGATCCAAGTCTTCTGAAGACATTGGATCACTTTGTTTGATGAACAGAACAAAATTAAAAGTCATTATTCACTATCAAATCAAATCAAATTGATTGATCAACTCCTATAAACATATTATAATCAAATATGGAAACATGTCCATACCATCAAACAACATTGGTTCTTGTGTCATGACATTTGGTGTTAGATGTTAATGACGTGTCGCCATGTTTAATATATGAGGTTTACAGGGGTTGAACAGTGATTTGACTTGATTGATAATTTATGCCATTTTTGGGCGCTCTTTTAAGTCACTATCTATTGCTATTGTATTGAAATCAGCAAACAGAAAATCCTTTGAAACATCTCCTTTTGTGTTCCGAAGAAGAAAGTAAGTCATATGGGTTTGGAATAACATAAGGTTGAGTAGATAATGACAGAATTACAATTTTTGGGTGAACTATTCTTTTAATTCCAAGCAGAAGCCTCTGCCAACAACTAGCATCAACAGTAGACTGAAGAAAGGGACAAACAATAACGCTACTATGGTTAACCAGTTAGGATTACCAGGCGAACATTGCATCATGTAATTAATATGCATGAGCAAAGATATATTTTAACCTGCTTCGCTCGACTTTTTAGATTATTCCTATGCACATGGTTATAAATATTTACCGGATAATTAAGACGGCCACTAATCATGCTGCTGTTGAGTGGGACACTATGGGGCCTCAGAAGTCTGCTGGACCTGATTAAGCTTTTAACGAGCAGGGGCATCCTGGCCTGTGATTGGTGGATGTAGTGAGGAAGAGGCTGGGCAACAGTGCAATAAGATGGCTTATTCCATTGGGCAAACATTAAGGAGGTACTTAGTGCTAAACGATGTTATATCCTATAAGATTGTGTGGCCTTGCCTGTTTCAGGTAAACAAGAGCACATATTGTGAATGTTCTTGGATGTATCCTACTTGTTAGTCAATTTCTGGTTAATATGTTGTTCCTTTAGTTAGTTAGTTAGTTAATGTTCTGAATTTAAGAGTTTTCCACAGAAAATGTGTTTGTTCCCCTGGCTTATCTGTCAGCTCTTTCATTTGAGCTCAGGTCATTTAAATCCACAGTCTTCTAAATCATGTTAAATGAATTAAAGCTCCGTTATCACCCACAGCAGAACGTCTGAGGAGGGCTTCAACTGTCAACACACTGTGAGATGAGAATCACAAACAACAGCTTCTTTGTAATATCAATTAACTCCATTAATATATATCTGTTCTCTCCTCCTGTCTCCCAGGTAACACACAAACAGAGAGAGGAAGTCATTTCATTTTGGGATAAAAACTTGAAAATGCAGATGGGTCTTTTAGAGGGCATCACTCTGTCTTTCGTATTTTAGGGAATGCAAACTCTGAGGGACGCTATTGTGTGAATATTATGAATGCACCTCAAAATATCATGAATTTTTGTAACAAAGTGCTTCCCAGAAATCAGCAGGGATAATTTGAGTAGTTTGTTACATCACATGTGGTCTGGTTGTGGTTATGAAATGACTCACTGTCTGCGTTGCATCCGCAGAAGTTTCTGAAGTTCTTTGAGATCCTTCTCCAGGAAGGGGAACTCATAAAGATCATCTAGAACATATCTGTACAGGGTCTGCAAATTGAAACGAACACAAGATATAAATAAAGTCGCAAGCGGCTATAATCTGGGTCCAAGCACATGTGAAAAGAACATGACCAAATTAGACAAATTTGGGGGGCCTGGGTAGCTCAGTGGTAAAATACGCTGGCTACCACCCCTGGAGTTCGCTAGTTCGCTAGTTCGAATCCCAGGGCGTGCTGAGTGACTCCAGCCAGGTCTCCTAAGCAACCAAATTGGCCCGGTTGCTAGGAAGGGTAGAGTCACATGGGGTAACCTCCTCGTGGTCGCTATAATGTGGTTTGTTCTCGGTGGGGCGCATGGTGAATTGAGCGTGGTTGCCGCGGTGGATGGCGTGAAGCCTCCACACGCGATATGTCTCCGTGGCAATGCGCTCAACAAGCCACGTGATAAGATGCGTGGGTTGACTGTCTCAGACACGGAGGCAACTGGGACTCGTCCTCCGCCACCCGGACTGAGGCAAATCATTATGCAACCACGAGGACTTAGAGTGCATTGGGAATTGGGCATTCCAAATTGGGAGAAAAAGGGGGAAAAGTCCCAAAAAAAAAATAAAAAAAAATAAAAAAAAAATAGACAAATTTGAAAGAACAGATTTTCAACTTCAACTTTTCAAGTACTGGCTCATATCTATTAAATTATGAATAAAATTTCTTTTGATAACTTTTTTGTCAGAAGCATTTCTAGATGATACACACCAAATGTCTTGCGAATAAGACAAAAGACAAAATGTTTTTCAGAAAATTAAAAAATTGTATAGATGGAAATGAAATTGGAGATATAATTTTTTTTTGGCTAGACTCAAAGAATCAGAGGGGGACTAAAATTCTAGTCCATACCGTTCTGGATTTATTAGCGAAAATGACAGCTACTCCCAGTATTCCTCTTGGCTTCACACTGATGTTTAAAGGAATATTCCGGGTTCAATATAAGTTAAGCTCAATCGACAGCATATTATTGTTTACCACAAAAAATAATTTTGACTTGCCCCTCCTTTACTTTAAAAAAGCTAAAATCTAGGTTGCAGTAAGGTGCTTACAATGGAAGTGAATGGGGGCCAATCTTTAAACGTTAAAATACTCCCTATTTCAAAAATATAGACATAAGACATAAACAATATGTGTGTTAACATGATTTAAGTGTGATACAATCGCTTACTAACCTTTACTGTGTAAAATTACAGCCAATTTTACATTGTCAGCAAATCCTAAAACCCTAAAATGACTGTAAAAATGCAGATTTAATCAACTTTACAGCTCAAATAATACATGAGTTTTAACAGAAGAATTATTGTAAGTGCTTTTATAAAATTATAAGCTTCACATTTCTACCTTTAAACCCTCCAAAAATTGGCCCCATTCACTTCCATCGTAATTGTCACTTAGTAACTTCGATGTAGGAGTCTTCGAAATTATTTTCTTGGGTAATCAACATTGTGCCACAAATGCTGTTGATTGAGATTAACTTGTATTGAACCCAGAATATTGCTTTAAGTCTATGGCAATCAATGTAGACATATCGGATATTGTCTGAACTGTCAATAATAAAACGCAAAGCCTCTATTTCCCAAGGTTTCACTGAAAAACATACAGTGCGTGATAATGAAAAAGTCTGAGGGCATTTCACAAACATCTGAAGCCAGCAATAATGTTGTGTTCTCTTACTCATTAGCTGGTGTTAAGAAATCAAATGCTCTAGGGGCTTCTGGCAGTTTTGTATTTCCAAAAATAATTCCCTCCCTCTCTGTCTCCCTCCCTCCCACCATCTCTCTCCATCCATACCTTGAGGAACAGTTTGGCGTGCTCGTCATCCTGCGGCAGGTCTGTGCACAGCGAGCTCCACTGGGAGAGCAGGTGCAGGACTTTTCGCTTCCTGAGCAGAGTCTCACTCCCTTCTTCTTTCATCTGTCCTTTTTTTAAACAATAGGTGAACCAGCAGCAGTTAAGGCAACAAATCTACTTGCATGCTGCACTAGACAAAAACATAGTTCAGAGGAAGAGAAAACGCCTGAGGCTGAAATATCTGTATTCAATTAAGAGGGGTTCAATAACAGACTTAATACGTGGCCTCAGCTAAATTTGGTACTATAAATCTCCACTTTCACTTTCAAATGTAAAAAGTGAAACTAAATAGGCTTGATCAGTCAGGCATGTAACTTTCAGATGTGAAAGTGAAAGTGGAGATTTATAGTAAAAAAAAAATAAATAAAAAAAAAAACTTAAATATTGATCTGATTCTCAACCACAACTATCATTTTGCAACCACTGGAGACTTATGGATTACTTTTATGCTGCTTTCATCTGCTTTCTGGTCACCATTCACGTGCATTGAAAGGACCAACATAGCTGAGATTTTCTTCCATAAATCTTAATTTGTGTTCAGCAGAAAAAGTAAGTCATCCACATCTGGGATGGCATGAGGATGAGTAAATGATGAGAGTATTTACATTTTTGGGTGGAATATCCCTTTAATGAAGAGTGGAAATTTCAATCCAAAGTCATTTTTCAGTTGCTTAAGTGTCAAGAACACTTGTATTTCTAAAGTTCAATTTTGGTATAAAAAATGGCCAAAAATATAAGCTTTATTTCTATTTGTCTTTTGACATCTGCCATAGCTCTCCTTTGCATGTTCATCAGTGAAAAGGGAAAGCATAAGCCGTGCTTTTATCTTTCGTTTTTCACTCAAGAAGTAAAAAAACTTAAGTTTCTCACTTAAACCTATTGTATGCCTTCAGAAGACTTGGAATATGATCCACGTGCCACATGGACTACTTTTATTACACCTTTGGGTACTTTTTTAAACTTTAAAGTGAGTCTCTGCCATTGTAATAAAATCAGAGAACGGGACATCCTTAAAAATTCTTCCTTTTTTGTTTGCAGAAGAAAGTCATACATACTATTTTAAATAAATGAGTGTAATAGCAGACTTTTCATTTTTAATTAAAATATTCCTTTAATTCATAGTGATTCCAGAAAGGTAGTGCATATTTACAATATACTTTGTTCAAATATAGGTAGAAATTAATTGCAGCATCAGTATTAATGTAAATAAAGGATATTGTGCAAGTAATGCTTGGCACAGGTCACTGGTGGACATGAACACAGGGTACGTGAGCAGGAAGTCATCCAACAGATTCTCTGAAAATGAACAGAACATGCAATACGCATTAGACATTTTACTGTAATAAGCCTATGTTGATGATTACCTATATTAAAATGAAAAATTGACACAGATTCATGCAAACTTTGACATAGAAAAGAGTTTTAGAGGACAATGCCAATCTGGACTGAGAAACATATAAAAATGCAGAACATTTGAAAGATTTAAAGATTGATCTTTTTATAATGCAAATGACTGCAGCCACATTAAGATCGTAAACAGAAAGACTCCATTGAGTGTAGTGTCATGAAAAATTCAGCATGGCTGAATCAAACACAACAAGCAGTTTAATGTGCATGTTTGTTTTCATCTACTCCCTCTTTTTCCCTGACCTCCTTTTCTCTCTCTCTCTCTCTCTCTCTCTCTCTCTCTCTGTCTCTGTTTCTCGTCTCTTGCATTATCACATTTTGCTCTTGCTCCACTTTAATTAGAGTTGTGTCTGCCTGGAAGCATTCTCTGCCGATGCTGTTCACACATCATCTTACTCTGGAAGTATGACTGAAGGAAAACACGCTCAGTGCGTGGTGTCCTTGAACAAGACTGGTAATGTTTTTAATCCCAATAAGCAGTGATGAAGGCAATCCTTATCTGCCAGGCAGACAGACAGAACATTTGCTCTGTGAACAGTAATAGACCTAAACTTAAAACACAGGTTGTATAAACTTATGCTAAAAGGATTACATTTGGAAAAGATGCAGAGGAATTTATTAGTCATTCATTACATGATTTATCATGCTTGTCAATGTTGTGGTGTTCATAATGCAGAGCATATTATATGCACTGACTATTTATGGTTCAATTATTTCATATAAGGGTAACAAGACTTGATAGATGAACAATTCACATAAACTCATTGTGAAGTACTCTATTAATGACTGGCATTTAATATCCAATCAGATGACGGTATGGTTTGCAAGCTGAGCTTTGTAGCTGCATTCAATGATAGAACTGCTTTTTTCAGTTTTATGTCCCTGATTGTGACAACAATGGTGACCAAGGCTGTCAGTCCTTAACATTCTGACTAAAATTTCATTTTTTAACTGTTTAAAATCCTATGAGCTTGAAATCCTATGAGCTTTCTTTGAAACTCAACTTATGTTGCATTTACATATTGCTAGTGAACAAGAAGAGGAGAATGGAAAAAAGAGAGGGACATTACTGGAAAATGGAAAAAAGAGAGAGCTCATAATGACTGATGTGCATTCACTCCTCATTCTGCTATAATTTGCTCTGTGGGAACCTAAATTTAAGCATATGCTCTCACAGACATCAATCAATACTATCATCTTATCTACACGTCGACTGAATCTCTACATTGTAGCCTCTGAATCCCTTATCATATCATAATCCATTTTTGGCTTGTGAATAATTTAGAAAGCTTCTGGTCATTCTGGACACCTTCCAACAAATGTAACAATGTTGAGGATTAATAATATTCTGCTTAACCTCATTCAGGGGGGCAAACTCAATAGACATCCCTTATAGAGACTCACGCTTTATCATATTTGTACTTTATCATATCATATGGGCGCCGGTTTGGAATGCACCAAACACTGTAAAGGTTTTCCAATGCATTTAGTAACCTTGCAAGTTACCACATGTCATCAACACAGTTGAAACAAATTGATCTAGATGTCTTTCAAGATATTATATATACAGCGTGAGATTCACAAAATGAATTATTTGCAGGGTGACTTATTGCAAGGCACCGTTAACTGAACAAGTTATATTCTTTATTTGAGAAAATGGCTCATAATTAGACACAGAGGAAATATTACGTACATTCATTAAACATGCTAAAATGCAAAAATAAAATAAATCAATCTACTCAATCTACTAAGGATCAATGGACGTTATAGGCAAAATCAAATACAAATTTGTAATGAAATTGATCAGATTTGTCCCTCAAACCAACATTGTGAATAATTTAGACAGCTTACAGAACAGACAAGTCTTTACAACAAATGCAACCACATTGAGGTTCACTTAATGTTGTGTTTCACAGATGTAGTTCATCACATTAATTATGGTCATGTTCCACTTATGTCTGACATCAAGAAAGTGTCCAAAATGCCTTAAATGATAAAATAATACATATACTTTTCAATATTAACACCTAAAAAAATATATATTTTTGTTAAATGCTTTGATTGAAAAGTGTGCTTGTGCTATGTAACTTTAAAATAAATGCCACTTGGTTTGATATGTTGGTATCTAATCCAATGACATGCAACCATTTTAAAGTGTGGCTTAAATGTTCAAATAATTTTTGGGGTCACTGTACACTTTCAGAAATAAGATCAGAGAAGATACAGTAGTGATTTTATATATATTAGACTAATTCAAAGGACTAAGTAATAAGTAACATGTTTGCTATTATAAATGTCGTTTTTGTGGATGCCTGAAACAGCGATTAAACAGAGCCGTAGTACTTATACTACAGTCATTTCTCAGAGTCACTTTGACATTAATTAACAGTAAAATAGACTGATTATGCAACCCAAAGCAAAATAGGGGGGAAGGAGAGAGCGAGAGAATGAGAGAATAATGAATGAGTGAGTGTTTTGTGGAGCAGTGTATAGTGACTGAAGGATTCCTCCTTAAGCTGTAAATCCTATTAGTGCCACTCTTCCTGCTGGCTGCAGTGTGAGTGTGCTGCATTGGCACTGTTGTAAATTCCTCCTTAGTTTCACACTTACTTCCCTGAGCTTTGTGCTTTCTGCTCTACTGAACCGCTTGCAACATTATGGTAATCTGCAGAGCGCAGCTGTACACACCGCAGCCAATGGTGCTTGCTCACTGACAGACAAGAAAGGTTTACATAACAAACACCGCAAAATGACGCCCTGAAACTGATACCAAATATCTTTAACAGGAAAAAAGCCTCAGCCCCACTAAACACTTACACTCCAGAGTCACACCTTGTCTACAGTGCAAGCAAATGGCACAGTATTACAAAACTAGATACATCCACCTATATTGCAAGGATGCATCGTTATGCTCTAATTTTGTTTAATACTGCCTTAAAGGCAAAACACAGCAACTACCAAACACGGAAACTTAGAAAAATTACTTCAAAGCTTTATGATTATTTAGTCGAATTAGATTAAAAAAGGGACTATAAAAATTTCCTCATTCCTTTTTCTCTAAATATGAGCATAGTGCAGCCAAACCTGTCTGTCTTAACCTAAACTAACTCAAATTTGTTGTTTGCAGGTAAGCCGGTTTCACTGCAGCATGCTATGTTCTCTCTCTGAAACCCTCCTCCTCCCCAGCACCACAGGTCTAGAGCTGTTTCAAAGGGATTGAATGTGTCACTAATTGTGCAGCAGCAGCACTTTAAATGTATTCTGAGAGTTTTCATGACTGAAATAAACTAAATAACTTGTCTAAAATGTAAGTTACTCAGTATTGACTTCATGTTTATAGAACTGTGTGGCAAGTAGGGCGGGACCGAGTGGCGTCTGGGCAGAGCGAGGCCGGGAAGATAAGTGGTGAATGAGCTCCACCTGTGTGCCACACCGGTCTCGCGTTCCAGTGAGGGGCGACGGGAGTATTTGAGGAAAGGAGACAGCGGCAGACGAGAGAGAGAGGCGCATGAAGCTGTCTTTGTGTATCTGAGTGTCAGTGTGTTGTTGCTGTAAAGCAAACCTTTTGTGTACTGCTGAAAAGTGCAACAATAAATGTCTATGTGTTTTGTCAAGCCGGCCCCAGCTTCCTCCATTCCATAACTGTTACAAATTGTTGTATAAAAGCAATATCATCCCCTCATTTGTGCTGATTAATTAAATGTCAGCATGACTGTGATTTCCTGCAGCCTCATGCCTACAGCCTAATGACAGACGTGCCAATGTTCAGTACAACAGCACAATGCTCGAAGAAGTGTTAAATTAGCAATGCTCATTCAATATTCTAACGTGCAGCTACATGCAAAAACGCACACACATAAGCACTAATTTGCAGAGCCATTCTCATTAACACTTGCTCTCTGCAGTTGCAGATAAACCTGACCTACTCTTCACTATTTCATTTCTTCTCCAGCACAAGATCATTTTCTTTTGCTACCACTAAAACAGGATTATTTTTTCATTATCTGAAAAATGAAGGACTTTGCTGCAGCACCAGGTGCCACTTTTCCTAGAAGAGAACCTCAGAATGCCCCTCTGCCATAAAGAAGTGCCACACCAGCAAAGGATTAGACATGCTTGACTTCCATGGGAAATACAGTTTTTTACTTTATGATAATCCTATGTCTAGCAAACTACTGAACTGACCATGACAAAGAGTGTAGACTGAAAATTTTAATTGTAAATGATTTATTCATCATGGTAGTAGTTGTTGTACTGCTTTTAATTTATACTTATTTAGATGGTTGTTTTTTTTATTATTATTATGGTATTACAGTATTTTTCTGCAATGCCGTAAAGCATGACTTTATTAAAGTAATAAGAATCTAATAAGAATAACCATTAAGAATAATACAATTATTAAAAAATATAAATACATAATAATAAAATGTCCAGACCCATTAGGTTAATAAATTAATTTAGGCTGAAAGTGAAAGTGTATTTATATATTGTCGATGCAAAAAAAATCTTAATGGTCCAAAAAATTGCACTTTTATTTTATTATGAAAATCTATATTTATTTATTTAGGGTTAAATGTGACCTGGGTTTGAGATTGAGTTTCAGAATCAAGTTGCATGTAGATCCTGAGAAGATGCCACATTAAATCATTATGAATACTGAGACATCTGGAAGCTTAACAGATTTCATTCTAAATCTCATTAGATAGGAAGTTGTTTTGCAAACAATTCCAGCAAAATGTGGATGAAAATTGCTAAGATGATGGCAGAACCAATGTTTTGTTTGTTTTTGCACTCAAAGTGAAAAAGTAGGTCTAGCTGTGTTCTCTTTGTACAAGCTCTCTCAAGTTCTTCCTCCTGCACTAGAGGAAACGTCAGACTAAGCTTGACTCGAAAACAAATGTGAAAAAAACTTAGCATTAATGAGCACCTCAATGACAGAGGCAGACACTGGAGGTCAAATAAGCAGCTGGCTGATGCTGTGATGGACAGCTGAGGGATTCTGCAGTTCATGGCTTGCAGGCATATATCTAGTCAGCTGCTTATGATATTGACAGATGCATGCAAGGAAGCAGAGCATGCAGGAAAAAATTTGACTGTTACACTTAATGAGAGGGAATGACAGATGATTGACTTGAGCAACTTCGAAAGTCACAGTTTTAGTTTGCAATTTCTAGATTTTAAAAGACCCCATGAAATCACTTGAACATTGGTATAGTGATATTCTTATTCTAGAGAGAATTTGAATGGACAAAATGTGTAGTGCAACATTATTTAAGAGAATGACTGTTAATTTTTATTGCATTAATCTGCAATAGGTTAATTTGGTCAGCTTTTGGGAAAACACATATGGCTTCAAAGCTAACTGACTCGTTCTGGCGAAGGGAGCGATAGAGCCGTCCCTCTAGCCGAGACGCACAAGGGCTTCTACAGCCCTTATTTTATTGTGCCCAAGAGAGGGGGTAGGCTGCGCCAAATTCTGGATCTGCGTACCTTGAACAGGGCCTTACACAGGCTTCCATTCAAGATGCTGACGCAGAAGCGAATCCTGGCGTCAGAGCAGCATCAGTATTGGTTCGCAGCCATTGACCTGAAGGACGCGTACTTCCTCGACACAGACCGTTTCTTCAGTTTGCCATCGAGGGGCGAGCGTACCAGTACAAGGTCCTCCCCTTCGTTCTGTCCCTGTCCCCTTGCATCTTTACCAAAGTCACAGAGGCTTCCCTGACCCCCCTAAGGGAGAAGGGCATTTGCATCCTCAATTATCTTGACAACTGGCTGATCCTAGCTCACTCGCAAGATCTATTGTGTGTGCACAGGGACCTTGTGCTTCAGCACCTTGACCGACTGGGGCTTCAGGTCAACCGGGAGAAGAGCAAGCTCTCCCCTGTAAAAAGCATATCTTTTCTTGACATGGAGCTGGAACAAGCGAGTGTGCACAGTCAGTGCTGGCCTGCCTGAAATCCTTCAGGCGGAGGACAGTGGTGCCACTAAAACAATTTCAGAGGCTCCTGGGGCATATGGCATCCTCGGCGGCGGTACTTCCCCTCGGGTTGATGCATATGAGACCACATCAGCACTGGCTACAGACTCGAGTCCCAAGGTGGGCATGGCGCCACGGCACCCAGCGTGTGATAATCACAATAGGGTGCCACCACACCTTCAGCCCTTGGTCAGACCTGGCATTTCCCCTCCCTTAGAGCAGGCCTCGAGGCATGTCATTGTCATGAAAGATGCCCCGAATTCATGCTGGGGCGCCGTGTGCAACGGACAGGCAGTGTCAGGGCTCTGGACGGGGCCCCTCCTGCAATGGTATATCAACTGCCTAGAGTTGCTGGCAGTATCGCTGGCCCTGCAGAGGCTTCAGTCATTGATTCAGGGCAAGCATGTGTTGGTCTGGATGGACAACACAGCGACCGTGGCATACATAAACCACCAGGGCAGTGTACGCTCACGTTGCATGTTGCAACTCACCCACTGCCTCCTCCTTTGGAGTCAGCAGACGTTGAAGTCTCTACGAGCCACTCACATCCCGTGTGACCTCAATCGTGCAGCAGATGTGCTCTCGTGACAGGTGACGCTCCGTGGAGAGTGGAGACTCCACCCCCACGTAGTTCAGCTAATTTGGGAGAGATTCAGGGAGGCGCAGGTGGACCTGTTCGCCTCCTGAGAGTCCTCTCATTGCCCTCTTTGGTACTCTCTAACCGAGGCTCCCCTCAGCACAGATGCCTTGGCACACAGCTGGCCTCGGTGTCTGTGCAAGTATGCATTTTCCCCAGTGAGCCTCGTTGCGCAGACATGAAAGACTGCTCGATCATGATAATATCGGAGACCTGGCTCCACTCGGGGTTTCCCGGATGAAGCTATTGCGCAAGCAGGCCACACAGCGCATTGGGCCGACAGGAAGTGTCTCCGGTAAGAGCAAGGGTGGGGGGCTGTGCATCTTCTCTAATAATAAGTGGTGTACAAATACTACCATCACAGACAGACACTGTTCGCCACAATTAGAGTACGTAACCCTGAGATGCTGGTTTTTACCTGCTATGGGAGTTCACGGTTGTTACTGTTATGGCTGTATATATATATCAACAAGCGCCAATACCAAGCTAGCACTGGACATTTTGTTGTTAGCCATTAACAAACTGCAGACTGCTTACCCTGATGGGATTTTTATCATAGCTGGAGATTTTAATCAAGCTAACCTGAAAAATGTACCCCCTAAATTTTACCAATGTGACGTGTCCTATGAGAGGACAGAATGTTTTGGATCATGTTTACAGTAATATGGATAGATGGATACAAAGTCACTACTCTCCCTCACCTGGGTCAGTCCAACCTTCTATCCCTTTATCACCCCTGTATACAAACCTCTCATCAGAAAATAAAGCCATCTGTGAGAACCATAAGGACTTGGCCTGAGGGGGCTTCCACCCAACTTCAGGACCTTTTTGGGCAAACTCATTGGGATTTATTTGCACAACAAAACATAGAAGACTACACATTGACTGTCCTGTCCTACCTACAGTTTTGCATTGATAATGTCACTATTGAGAAACACATTAGATGTTATCCGAACAACAAACCATGGATGACATGAGACATTAAGCTTCAGCTGAGAGACCGTGACTTAGCCTTCAGGTCTGGTAATGATGAGCTGTATAGTTCAGCCAGGTCCAACCTGAAGAGAGGCATTAAGGAGGCAAAAGCAGCTTACAGGCAGAAAATTGAAGGACACTTCAGTAATGGAGACCCACGACGAGTATGGCAAGGTATCCAGCACCTCACAAACTATAAATGCAGTAAAGACCCAATCACCACCAGCAACAGCGACTCATTAGTGGAGGAATTAAACCACTTCTTCGCCTGATTTGAAGTCATGATGGATGAGACCGGGTCTGCACTGCGACCATCTACTGACAGCCTGGCAACTTCTGTCGCCACAGCTGATGTCAGGAAAGTGCTCTGTAGTGTCAATCCCAGGAAGGCCGCCGGCCCGGATGGTATTCCGGGTAGGGCACTCAGAGATTGTGCAGATCAGCTGGTGGAGGTATTTTGCAACATCTTTAACCTCTCCTTGTCAACGTGCACTGTCCCCAATTCCCTCAAGTCTGCCACCATCGTGCCTGTCCCAAAGAAGACAGCTATCAGCAGCCTTAATGATTACAGACCAGTGGCTCTCACTTCCACTGGGATGAAGTGTTTTTAAAGGCTAGTTCTAAGACACATTAAATCAACACCAGTTTGCATATAGAGACAACAGGTCAACAGATGATGTCATCAACACAGCTCTTCACACTGTGATTTGGAGCACCCAGGAACATCTGTGAGGATGCTGTTTGTGGACTTTAGTTCTGCATTTAATACAATCATCCCCAGCATAATGTTAACCAAACTGCTCAACCTGGGTGTCAGTGACTACATATGCATATGGATTAAGGACTTTTTAACAAACCGAACACAGACCATCAGGCTGGGGCTACTCCTCCACTCTGACACTCAGCACTGGAGCTCCACAAGGTTGTGTGCTGAGTCCTCTCCTCTACTCACTCTACACCCACGACTGTACACCAACCCATAGCACAAATTCAATAATTAAGTTTGCAGACGACACCACTGGGGTGGGGCTAATATTAAATGGGGATGAGTCTGCCTATAGGGAGGAGGTTGCTGAACTTTCAGAATGGTGCATAAATAACAACCTGGCACTTAACACCTCCAAGACAAAGGAGCTCATTATTAATTTCAGAAAACAGGAGGAGGAAGCTGCCCCTCTGTACATCAGGGGAGAAATGGTGGAGAGGGTAACCACCTTTACATTTCTCAGCACACACATCTCCCAGGAACTCACATGGATGGTAAACACAACATCTCTGGTGAAGAAGGCACAGCAGCGGCTGTACTTCCTGTAGAAATTGAGGAAAACCAATCTGTCCCAGCAGTTGCTTGTGAACTTTTACCACTGTTCTGTCAAAACCATACTAACTTACGGCATCCTGGTGTGGTATGCTGGTTGCACTGTGGCAAAGAAAAAAGCTCTGCAGGGAGTCATCAACTCAGCACAGAAAATCACCGGATCACAGTTGCCTTCACTTGAGGATATTTACAAAACCAGATGTTTAGGTCGGGCCAGAAACATAATAAAGGAATATTCTCACCCCGGCAACCACCTCTTCATTTTGCTGCCATCTGGAAGGTGCTATCGGTCTCTTAAGACACACACCTCCAGACTCTTGAACAGTTTTTATCCGAGCACCATCAAATAATTAATTCTAATTAATAAGGAGACTACACATTATAAGTTACAGGGTTGTGCAATAATACTACTGCTTTTTATAGTTTTGTATATTTTTATACCCTTTTGTCTTTATTTGTTGTATGTATGTTTTCATGTATGTGTGTACCACTGAGGAGAAGCACTACATTTCATTGTACAGTTGTGCAATGACAATAAAGGTATTCTAATTCTAATTGTGCAAAGTCAGGGAGGATGGGGAGCAAGTCCTGATGGTTGCGCCGTACAGGCCCAACCAGACTTGGTTCTCAGACCTGATGCTCCTGGCAGTAGTCCCTCCCTGGCGTATTCCCCTGAGGTGGGACCTTCTTATTCAGGGGCAGGGCACAATCCGGCACCCGTGGCCAGACCTCTGGAACTTCCACATCTGGCTCCTGGATGGGTGCGAACGGTGATAGACACGATCACTCAGGCCAGAGCCCCCTCCACGAGGTGGCTGAATGATCTGAAGAGGCGTCTTTTCGTGAACTAGTGTTCTTCCCATGGGGAAGATCCACAGAGGTGCACGGTCGGGTCTGTTTCGTCCTTCTTACAGGAGAGGCTGGAGAGACGGCTGTCTCCCTCCACCCTGAAAGTGTATACACGATACACTGGCGGCAGCACGACCTGATCATCAGGTTCCTCAGGGACGCGAGGAGGTTGAATCCTCCTAGACCGCGCACGATTCCCTCTTGGAATCTATCTGTGGTCCTGTCGGCCTTACAGAGAGCCCAATTTGAGCCCCTAGAGGAGGCTGAGCTCAGCATTCTGTCTCTGAAGACGGCCCTCCTGGTAGCGCTCACCTCTATCAAGAGAGTTGGGGACCTGCAGGCACTGCAGGCGCTCTCTGTCACCAGCGAATGCCTGGAGTTTGTGCCGGGATACTCTCACGTGATTTTGAGACCCCGGCCCGGTTACATGCCCAAAATTCCCACCACTCCCTTTCGGGATCAAGTGGTGAACCTGCAAGCGCTCCCTTCAGAGGAGGAAGACCCGACCTTATTGTTGTTGTGTCCAGTTCACGCCCTGCACATCTATCTGGACCGCACGGAAAGCTTTAGATGCTCAGAGCAGCTTTGTCTGTTTTGGAGGACAGCAGAAGGGGAAGGCTGTCTCCAAACAGAGGCTGGCCCATTGGATTGTGGATGCCATATCTTTGGCTTACCAATCGCAAGACCTTCCGTGCCCCATGGGAGTTTGGGCGCACTCCACCAGAGGTGTTGCATCCTCCTGGGCACTGGTGAGTTGCGCCTCTCTAAAAGACATATGCAGAGCAGTGGGTTGGGCTTCACCCAATACATTTGCAAGGTTCTACAACCACCGCATAGAACTGATTTCGGCCCGAGTGTTACTGGGTACCAACAGGTAAAGGTCGGGCAGCCGGTTGGGTGCATCGCTTGCATTAGCGCCTTTCCCCTCTCGAGGTGATAATGTGCGCTGTCTTGTCCATAACAGTTCCCCATAACTGGTGAACACGGGACGCCTTCTCGATTTCTTAAGCACTGTCCAGTGATGAACTTGGCAGAGGAGTAACACCATCAGGCCTGGTACTCATGGTATGTCCCTTTCAGGTGAGCCCATGTACTTGGGCTCAGTGCTCCATACGTGGTGATTCTCCCCTCGGTAATCCCGTATGATGTATTTCCACTGTTCGGTTTCCCTGTCGGTGAACCCTGTGTTTTCTGTCACAGCCACTGTGGCTGCGTACCCTCTCCATAGATTTCGTTCCATATGCGAACTTCCTGGTCAATAAGTCCATGTAAGGTATTCTCCACATGTTAACCTCTCTCCGGTAGGATGTGGTCTCTCCAGGAGAGGGAAGAGCACTTCCCCAGCACTATTCTATCAGGTGCTCGGCGGGAAATTGCTTAATACGGAAATCAGGAAAGGCCACCGCCTGTAGCCTCCTCTGGTAAGTGCTCTCCTCCCACCCTTAACGGGACCAGAGAGGCGCCTTACCTGACACACTGGAAGGTCACGACGTGGTCGAGCACTCACTGTGAGGCATGCAGCAGCTTGTCCGTGTCCACTCCACCATACCTCGTAACATGGTTCAGCGCCTGTGGCGTTTAGTATAGGGAACCCTAGTGTCACTACATCGACACAACGTCGAGTGAGTGACAGATAGCGAACATCTCGGTTACTAATGTAACCTCCGTTCTCTGATGGAGGGAACGAGACGTTGTGTCTCTCCTGCCACAGCGCTGAACCGACCGCTGACATGGCCGGGACTCTCTCTCTCGGCTCCTCAGCACAAATCTGAATGAGTGGTGCACGCCATCTCCATCTCCTTTTATACCCGTATGTCTGGGGCGGAGAGTGGCATGCAAATTCCACTCGCCAATTCTCACTGGCCTTTTCTGAATAAATCAGAGGTGATTGGGGCTCTCAAGAGCGAACCCCTAGTGTCAATACATCGAAACAATGTCTCATTCCCTACATCAGGGAATAGAGGTTACATTAGTAACAGAGACGTTACATTGTAAAATTTCACTTATGACTCTTTCTGCATACACTACATGGTCAAAAGTATGTGGACACCCAAACACCATAACCACATGTGCTTGCTGAACATGTGATTACAAAACCATTGACATTAATAGGGAGTTGGTCCTCCCTTTGCTGCTATGACAGCTTTCACTCTTCTGGGAAGGCTTTCTACTAGATGTTGGAACATGGCTGCAGGGATTTGCTCCCATTCAGACACAAGATCATTGGTGAGGTCAAGCACTAATGTTGGGTGATGTGGTCTGTCTCACAGTCAGTGTTTCAATCCATCCCAAAGGTGTTCAATGTGGCTCAGGTCTGGGCTTTGTGCAGGCCACTGAAGTTCTTTCACACCAGCCTCAGTAAATCATTTCTTTATGGACCTTGTTTTCTGCATAGGACCATTGTGTTCAAAGGGGCTTTTGTACACCCCCATTGTATTTTAAATGTTTGTCAAAGAATATTTCATGGCTGTATGCTTGATTTTACTAACCTGTTGGCAGTACTGGTTGTAATCCAATTACAAATGAATTAGTTACAGTAATATAATTACCTTTTATTTAAAAAAGTAGTGTAATGCATTACCTTTTAAGTTTTTATAATCCGATTACAGTTACTGACTTTCAATTAATTTATTTACTTTTTAGTACATTATAGGGTTATGCTTATTTCTAATATATTATTTATGTAGAATATATAAATTATGGCCCCATAACGAGTCATTGTGAAGGAGAAATGTAAGGTGTTGAGTGTATGACTTGTGTGTAACAATGAACAAGGAAGAAATATAGACATTCTTTTGAATTGTGTTTTAGAAAGTAACTTAAAAGTAAAGTAACTGGTAATGTGATTACTAATTAATTCATTGAAAAAGTAAAGTAATCTGATTACAATTTAAGAGGAAATAATTCATAATTTGTAGTAGATTACTATTTTTTTAGTAACTTACCCAAGACTCCCTGTTGGTGTAATGGGTGTAGCTGAATTAACCAAACCTTTTTATTAGAAGGGGGTGTCACATACTTTTGGTCACGTAGTGTATGTTTGATAATAGAATCATTTTATCCTTGCTGAAAAACAACTTAAACCAGCCTAATATGGGTTGCTGGTCTTATCTGGTTTAAGATGAGGTAGCTGGTCTCCCAGCCTGGACGAACTAGTCTTCAACTGGTCTATTTGGTCTTAGCAGGTGTCCCAGCCTGACCTGTAAACCATCTTTGGAGACCAGCTAAAACCAGCAAACCAGCTTATTTTTTATTTTATTTAGCAAGGATAATCATCCATTGAAACACAGGCACAAAAATAACAAAATGTACGAAACCGCTACTAAGCATATACTATTTTTCTATTTCTCCAACTGTTTATTGCTTTTTGTATTAGCACTGAGAATGCATGCCGGGAGCTTCAACTCTGCAGGGAGATACAGATGGCTGGGTACCTTTTATTTGGCAAAACAATAAAACAACCTCTGCTCTTCATAAACGAATCAATACTTTTACTGCACGCTTCCCTTTGGCTTCATACCTTAAAAAACAAACATTTAAATCCCTTTGTGTGCAGAAGCTGCCTGTCCTGCAGGATGTAAACACGGAATTCATATGGGATCAGCTGATGGACCCGTCAGAAGCTGTATGAAATCAATACTCGCCCCCTAAACTCCAAATACATATGAGGAGTGTGCAAGCATGACAACCCCACATAATACACTGGCAAGCCTCGTACCCCTCGAGACCTGTCCTCTGGGAAACTCGGTCTCTCCTTCTGTCTGTCTGATTCATTCTTTGTTTCTCTAGGTCTTTCTTTCTGTTCACAACAAGAACACACAATACAAACAAATGCACACAAAGCAATTACAGTAAGTATACATGGGTCACCTGGGCAATGCAACTGTGGTGCATCAAAAAACATATTTTGATATAATTTATTATCTGTCACACCATTTCAGCCATAATAGCTTTAAAGTGTGGACAAAACCCTCCCAGCAGAATAGAACTCACCAGGCACTTAGGAGTGAAGCTACTTCTTCTGACAGTTCATAGATCATGTTGGCCTTTTTCTGCCTAATATATCACTGTAAACGCTGACAACACCTACAAATCTTTGGTTTCTTAGTAGGAAGATTTCTTTCAACAGAATGGTGGTAATTATAAGATTACACTTTGTACTTCATACGCACAAAGCTGTTAAAGGAAAAGTTAACCAGAAAATTTAAATCCTTCATATCTTTCAAAACCCATATGTCTTTATTTCCAACGTGGAACACAAAAGGAGTTATTTTGCAGAATCTCCAAGCTGTTCTTTTCTATACAATGAATGTGAATGGTGACCACAGTTATCAAGCAAGATTTTCAAGGCAAGATTTTAAAAGAAAAAAACTCAAATTTCAGTCTGTTCCAAGCAGAAATGTTAAAATGGCCTCAGAAGACTTTGAATATACCCTATAAATTGTATGAACTACTTTTAAGATGCTTTTATGGTGCCTTTGACTGCCTCTGGTCTCACATTCACTTTTATTTAAAGGAAGGGAGCAGTGTGAACATTCTGCCTAATATCTACTTTTGTGTTCCACAGAAGTGAATAAGTCGTACGGGTTTGGAACAACATGAGGGTGGGTAAATGATGACATAATTCAAAATTTTTAGTTAAATGTCCTTTAAAACTCATGTACATAACAAACATACAGTATACACTATATATCCATTCATGATAAATGTTATTTTTTTTTTGTTAATTAGAGTGGTGTCGTGGAACTTACAGCTACTGTAGTATCTGCTCATTCTGTTAAGTAGTTGATGAGAATGCTGTAATTGCACTGAAAGCACATAGAAGAACCACAGCAGTGCAGGATTTGAGCAGACAGATTCTGTGCTCCACACAGAGAGCAGAGCTGAACTGTAGCGATTAGCTATCAATGCCTTTAATGAGGTTAGAACTCACTCCGCTGGACTGCCTCAGCCCTGTACAGGGAGGGGGAACAGCCACAGCAGAGTCAGGCTTTTTTTCAGAGGGGAAAGAACACTCATTCATTCCTCTAATCTAGTCTGAGAGAATTTATATTGAGCTTTATATCTAACACTACGTCTGCAATTCTGAGTAAGAACCAGAGTACATTCATACTACATTCAAAAGGTTTGCACATGTGTGACTTAGTATCTTTGTCCAAAAACAGATTCAAAATATAATTATGAATCCTCTGGATGCTTAATAATCTTGACATTCCACTCCATATCTGACCCAGGAACAACGGCTTTGGGGCTACAGAGATACTCCGTTTCCTTTGGGGAGTCTAAATCAGTAGTTGTACAACAAACACCCCTGCTGGAAAATCAGGAATGGAGTCTTGTAGACTGATTATTTATAACCTATCTTTGTATCCCCAGAAAACATGTCTAAGCATATTGAATGCTTTAGATATTTGCCATATTACCATAATTTTACCTCATGTGGCACAGATCTGACCCCAGTATGGTTTTGCTATGATCATTGAAGAATTTTAGGTTTTCAAATGTTAAATGATTAAAATTTTTAAAGCTGAAATATGTAACTTTTTTGGTGTTAAAATACTTTCTCCTATCCCAGCTTACAATGCAGAGACAGCCATAAGAAAGTAAACACTGCGTCTCTTTGGCACTATGAAAGTTCTTGTTTGTTTTGAGTGACCCATCTCAATAGAGACAATAACATAACTGATAACTGACAATGCATGAGCTGGCATTACAGAGTAGAATTTAAACTTATTCACAGACTTAACATCGGTTCCGGGCAGGTGCAAGACTTCAATAGCACTCGTGGAACAGAAATGAGAGGGGCTTTTACACGAAACGCCATGGTGAGATCAAAATCACTCGTCAGAATGGACCGCAGTCCATAACCACACTGAAGCGAGCATGTTTGGCCGGCTGCAGTTCTGCTACTCTAGCATGTCAAACATGAAGCAGCTGTTTTTGAAGGGAGGTTATTCTGTTCAGACGGCGCATATCCATAACATGCGCCGTTATGGATATGCGCTGTAACATCTTCCATAACATCTTCTCCCTCCATCTGATTATAGACAGGATAACACAACGGCTTGTTCAAAAACAGAAGACAATAAGGAAAACTGAAAACTCCAAGCCAAAGCATAAATTACATTATGCGAAAGTTTCCGGGATTTATGTTTTACCTGTGTTACGTTGTCATGACAATAGAGTTGAAATACTGGATCACTTTAAACAGACTGTAGCATCACTAAATAAGTAACAGGTATGATTTGAATTAATTTCCATATTAAGATTCATATTAAACTATAAAAGGGGAAGGAGAAGTCTACTTAGTTTTTATTATAAAAAAAGTCATTTAAATTCTAGATTATAAATGTGTCTAGGCTACTTTCTTTTTTTTTTTCATAACATAATGCTATGGTTTATTTTTATAAAAAAAACTAAGTGACATTGACCTACTCAATAACAAGCAATTCATGGTCTAACCTGAGGTAATTCTTACAACTGAAAAAAAGTGAAATCAATGGCTTTAAAGCCTGGACCTCTATGATTTATGGACAAAGTTATACATTTTTCACATGTATACAATCTATTCTATTCTAATGCTATTATGGGGGGGGGGGGGGGGGGTGGAAATGGTTTTGTTTGCATTCTGATATTCCAAGAGATGACTTAAATCAACATTTAAAACCTAAAAATCCAATATTTCCATTTGAAACACAACTAAAATGACACGATCTAACATTCTAAAATGTAATGTAAATGTTCATTTATTGTATAGTTATTACTACTAAATTCTTTAAGTTACTTTAATGAACTTATCAAACTAAAACATTTTTTTGTGTTTCTTATTAAATGTGCAATCATGATTATGTTCACGTTTATTAATAATGATAATTTTAGTTGTAGACAGCTAAACGCAGAGCGTGCCATCCATGATGGCAGGGCATTGAAGCAAGCAGGGGAGAATAACTCAGTACCAGCAGGAAAACACACAGGCAGGCACTGGCTAAAAGCAGATCACCACTTTCAGGTCATTAACCACTACAGCACAATGACAAATCCGGGAATCGTACTGCTGTTTGGAACATATGCCACAAAATTTTTGAAATTCACGGCAGGTGACAATGTCGATAGATGTTATTGCTAAACACAGTGCACAGTTTTTTTCTGTTTCACTGACTCAAGATTCAAGCTGCTTATAGTTTTAGAATTTCCACCCTGCAATAAAACATTTTCTTAATCATTCTAAATTGTTGACTTTTCCAGTAAAACTACCTAGGCATCCTTTGAACAAGATAAATTTACTTGAGAAGCAAAATAGTGTGAGATAATAAGACAGAGAATATATCTTGAATTAAATTTATTTGCATTACCCCATTGGCAAACAGTGTTTCTTTTATGGGGTAAGTCAAATAAGCTTAATGCAAGATATATTCTCTGAAAACAAGTCTTTTTAAGAAATGTAATATTGCGTTTTAGTTAAATAGGTCTTGTTTTAAGAATGTTTAGATGTTTTTACTGGACAAAAATATTGTTTATGTAAATTATTTCTGCAGTGCTTATTATTTATCAGACTGAAAGCTGGTTTTGAACAGTCCAGGTACCTAATTCAAATTCGGAATATACTGTAGCTGTTAAAGTCCTACTGTAGCTGAGAGCATGACGATCAAACAAATGAGATCATGTTGATACATAACCCTGTTCCACACCTCTATAGTGAACAAACACTATACACCAACAACAGTAACCACTGATCTGACATGCACACTGTATCATGAGTCATTTATCGGTCACAGCTGAGGTGAAAGTTGGCGGCTCACCTCTCTCTCTGCTCTGCGGGTTCCTCTGTTCTCCGTCCAGCCTCAGGTGGCCCAGTAGGAGCTCCAGAACCTTCTCAGGGGTGGCGGGCACCGCGGCGTACCTACGGGAGACAGAAGAGTCACTGGAGTCCTCCTCTTCGATGGAGGACAGCGAGTGACTGCAGCACCAGCCTTCCTCCTCGCCCTCTTCCTCCGTGCCCTCCTCATCAATGTAACGGAAATACGGCACGTCAAAGGTGGGCACAGTAGCTCGGTCTCCGCTGCTGGTGTCGGAGGACTCGTCCTCATCCTCATCTTCCTCCTGTTCCACTAGAGCAGCCGGCATCAACCTGCCATCCAGGCGCGGGTCCAGGGCCACTGCACGCCTGCTGCCCATATCGGCATTGGCACCGGCTTACCACATTGACCTGGAGGATCAGGGAGTCTGCTGGCTCAGCCCTGCCAGGGGAGAGCTCCGCAACACAGGAAACGGCAGCCTGACACTCCCCGTTCTGCGTTCAGCCTCTGGTTTAGGATCCCTCAGAAGCCAAACGGCTCCACAGGAAAGAGCACACAGCAATGCAGCACATCCTCAAACGTATGTGTATGTGATTGAGCATGAGAGACAATGACTTTGGGGCGATGAGAGATAAAAATAAAGTGACAGGGCTGGACAGATCACAAGCAAGACAGAATGACAGGAGTGAGAAATAGTGTGTGTGAGAGACAGAGAGAGAGAGAGAGAGAGGCAGAGAGAAAGGGTGTGCGCACTCTGAAGCACTGGATGCATGTGAGAGTGAGTGTGTGGCTGCTTACCTCCTGGTTGAAGAGGAGGAGGAGATGAGGGAGGGGGGAGATCTGGGTGACGTTGTCCTCTGAGGAAGCAGCACCTCGTGGGTCCGCTCTCGCTCGCACACACGGACTGCTGCGTCACCGGGGGGCTGCGGGGAGGGGTTAAAATTATCACCAAGGAGATTAATTCCCTGTCCTCTTGTCTCTGTCTCTCTCCCCCTGATTTTCATTACAATACAGTTTTAAATTAAACAGCCCACATCAAACAGCACATTTCAATGGATTTATTTTATCGTGACCCAACACAATGCCTTCTACAGTAGCACTCTTTAGCGCTGGCTGCATTTATATTTTAATGATTTGCTCATTTGAAACGTGAAATAATTTAACTAATTTATGAAGTTCTTATGTAATTTAATTAGTGTTACATATTTAGCCATTAACTGCAATTAAACTATGCTAAAATGTTCTGTGCTTGTTCGTTGAGTGTATATGTATATTTACATGTATATGTATATGTACACTCACTGAACACTTTATTAGGAACACCTGTACACCTACTTTTCATGCGATTATCTAATCAGCCAATCATGTGGCAGCAGTGCAATGGATAAAATCAGGCAGGTACAGGTCAGGAGCTTCAGTTAATGTTCACATCAACCATCAGAATTGGGAAAAATATGATCTAAGTGATTTCAACCGTGACATGATTGTTGGTGCCATAAGGGCTGGTTTGAGTATTTCTGTAATTGCTGATCTCCTGGGATTTTCACACACAACAGTCTTTAGAGTTTAATCAGAATGGCACCAAAAACAAAAAACATCCAGTGAGCGGCAGTTCTGCGGACGGAAACTCCTTGTTGATGAGAGAGGTCAACGGAGAATGGCCAGACTGGTTTGAGCTGACAGAAAGGCTACGGTAACTCAGATAACCACTCTGTACAATTGTAGTAAGCAAAATAGCATCTCAGAATGCACAACATGTCGAACCTTGAGGCGGATGGGCCACAACAGCAGAAGACCATGCCGAGCACATTATTAGGACCATAGTGTTCCTAATAAAGTGCTCAGTGAGTGTTTATATGTACACTGTACATGTATATGTACTATAGGGTCCAAAAGCCAGAGACCACTAGAGCTTGTACATATTTTAGACTTTTCTGATTAAATATAATATTTTTCATGTTAATCCAGCATGATTTGAGAATGTTTCAAAGAGCTTTTTGGAATGCGACTGAATGCTTGGCTGAATGTACAAAGTAGTTAACATGATCAATGTCACAAATTGGCTCATATTTGATAAGTGACCTTGAATTAGTTTATTAAATAATTGCTTAGAGCTTGCAAAACTCTCTGCTCACATTGAAACACACACACACACACACACACACACACACACAGAGAGAGAGAGAGAGAGAGAGAGAGAGAGAGAGAGAGAACAAGCAATAACCGATCCATCTAATTTCAATATGTATTCAGACATAAAGCTCAACCAACATACACAACCACCATTTACTATTTCAGTGACATAAACATCATAACAATCATAGCTGTTGTTGCATACAATGCTATATTCACTGACAATACAGCAGTATAAAACACTTAATTTAGCCTTTACATACCGTAGAGCTCAAATACTGACTAGTGCAGACAAAATAAGCTATGAAAGACCCTCATATAAGAAAAGTGATGACTTCATCTAAATATGAACCCATGTGAATGCTTAAGAAGCAGACAACCTGCTCTGGACTGTGAACTCCAGGTAAGGGTTGGCTTGAACTGTAGTTCAGCTGCCCCTGAATTGGTGTTTTGACTCACTTTTTTGTGTAAATATGGGTGTGTGCATTGCTTGCCTTCTTCCATAATGCTACTGTCAACAGCTTATTGGCCAAGATCTTACTGGCACCCTTCCAAAAACAAGGACCAGTGTAATTTAAAGTGATAGTTCACCAAAAGTCTTGAAAATTGCTCATGCTGCTCTGTTCAATACAATGAAAGTAAAAAAGGACCAGGGCTGTCAAGCTCCAAAAATGACAAAAAGGCATAATAAAAGATATAATAATATATATATATATATATATATATTCTAAGTCTTCTGAAGACATACTATAGCTTTGTGTGAGAAAGGGACTGAAATTAAGTTGTTAATTACTGAATATCTTGCTATGGCTGGCTCTGGTCTTTCATAGCATGGAGGAGAGCAGCACTGACATTCTACAAATCATATCCTTTCATGTTCCACAGAAGAAAAAAAGTTGGGTTTTGAAAGGCATGAGGGTGATTAAACAATGACAGAATACATTTTTTGGGGGTGAACAATTCTTCTGAATTAGCAGTGTAATTAATGGACTGATCATACAGAGTTTGTGTGAGCACGCGCATGTTTTAATGAGCGAATTTTCATGCACTCTGTCCCTGAACCACAGAAAACAGCACATCAGTCAATGTGGTATGTGTGTGTAGCCATAATTAGGCAGACAGACAGGCTGGAAGTGCCAGCACTTTTCTGCTCTAATTGCCCATTGCACTAAAGCATTGAGAGACCTTCAGTGATCTGACACACACACATACACATTGACGAACAAATGCTGCTTATCCACTTGCAAAAATATACATCAAGAATATTAACGTTAAAAAAAAAAGTATTATGAAGACAAAAACAAGCTGTGAAAAAAAAATCGTAACAAAGCTAAAAACTTAAGTTTGCAAAAAGAACAAAAATTAGATAAAACTACAAATGTTAATGAAAACACACTAAAATTACAGATAAAAATGTAGCTGCAAGCAGCAATTGCGGGGCCAAGTGCTCCGACATATGGCATGTACGAAAGTGTCACTGGACATCACTGATTATGACCATGAAAAGCAGCATTGCTCACACAGGAAACAGAAATGATTAGTTCACCTCTCGAGTCTTCTGGTCCGAGTCAGAAGAACGAATGACTTGGACAAGAAGATTCAATCCAGAGGTGAACTAATCAATTCTGTTTTTCATCATTTGTCCTTGGCTGCATTATACATTTTTCCTTATTGGGACTATAATCAAAAGTTTGCGTAAGTAGACGTGTTGGGGGGGATTTGGCTATTGAAAATGTAACATTTTAATTTAATTCTGCTCAAATGAACGAAATGACTTGAATAAAGATTCGTTCATTTTACTCAAAGATTCAAGTCAGTAAAATGATCCGATCTTCCCATCACTAACAGTCACCAAGCTTGCATGGTGAGGTCAAGGTGTGGTCATACGGCAAAGTGTTGCAGAGATACAGCCTCAGGTGCTTTTTGGCGACTTGCCATCAAATTTGTTGGTGCCTTATTCGCGAACCGCTTTGTCTATCGAAAAGCTTTTGATAACATTTTGTCGTGGGTGTCCCTAGATGATACACAACAAATTTCCTTGTGAAAAATCAGACTTACAGCCTAGGAGGAGTTCGAAAACATAGGTTTTCAATTAAATTCAAAATGGCGGAGAGGAAGTATGGCAAACTATGGCAAATTTGGTATCGGCATATTCGGCATGACCGAAGGAATCTTTAGAGACCAGTGACAGGACGACAGGCCAAAATAATCAAATGTTATAATAATTTTTATACATTTCATTATACTTTTGACCACAAGGTGCCACTGGCCCAAAACTTTACAGGTACCCTTAGGGCATAGTGCTGATGATGCATACTGAGTTTCGTAATGGTACACCAAGGTGTTTTTAAAATACAGCATTTTACGACAAAATTCAAAACGATAGACGCCCAAAATGGCCGACATTGAAAAATTGGGTTCGTTCAACTCAGTATGCCCCAAGGAATCTAAAGAGAGCAGCTTCATAATTTTAGGTCAAACTATACAGAAGTTATAAGCAAAAATAGCTATTTATCAGCTATTTATATTTACTCAACTTCGCCATGAGTCAAGGTGTCAGAGAAAAAAAATATTTTGATTCTTGGCCTTATGGTTCAAAAGTTATGAGCATAAACCTAAGTGACATTTTGAATAGTTGGTGGCGCTACAGCCTTGGAGTTAGAGACCCCAAATTTGGTTCAGTTACAATTCAGAGTGTTCTCTATCAGTGTCCCAAATTTCATAGCTTTCCTATGTACATTTCTATGGGCTGCCATAGACTAAAATGGTGGAAGAATAATAAGAAGAACACTAATGAATACAGTAGGTGCCTAAGCACTTTCAGTGCTTGGCCCCTAAATACTTTTGTATTTCAGCTTTTGTATAAACATTGGAAGTAAAAAAAAACATCCAATCAAACATGAAGTGACATGTAAAACAACCAATCACATAATCTTAAAATGTTCTAATAATATCGTGTGTCTTTATAGGCAGATAGTACATTTAGTGGTACTGTGTTACAAGCATTGCTAACTAAAAATAATACAGAAACTAAATCAAACTAAAACTTGTCATTTCCCTGAAACTAAAAATCAAAATATAAAATGAAATAAAAAATAAAAACTAGTGACATTTTCAAAACTATAAAAACTCAGACACACAGAGACACAGAGTGTGTGCTCAGTAATGAGGATGTCACTGAGACAGTCAACACAAACTGCATTAGAAAAGCCACAATCACAGATTCATTTCCCCAGGCAGAACTTTCAGCTTGGATTTGCCCCAGCAAAAGCCCCATTAATGGAAGTGTACTGCAGACAATTCCTGCCTGTGAAATCAAGACTCCAGGGGGGACAAAACTGAGAGCTTAAATAAAGGACTATGGAACATTACACAGCATCAGCTAATACTCTGGCTGGGAGTGAAGTAACTTACTTCTCACTGTTTGAATGCCACTTCCATCAGTTATAATGGCATAGGCACAGGCTAGGGGCAAACCCAGATGAGCAGAGCCCATTAGGTGTAAGAATCGATTTGCATCTTTTCTTTCTCTTAACAGAGGATGGGTAGAGGGATCTTTACATGAAGAACTATCCCAAAGGACATTTCAAAGTATTATTCCATAAAAAAATGTTAACCTCAGGAAACATTCACAGAAAATTAGGACTTGGGCGAACTATCCCTTTAAAAGTTACACTACAATCACACTAAAAGGTCTCTTGCTTGCCTCTGCTACTTTTTGAAGTGACTGCATATGTCATGATTGGGCCTTGCCAACCTGTTCTGTGATTATACAGGGTCTGAAGTAACCATTATTTTAAGATTTATTCGAAAGCTACACATATTTGCATATAAAGTATGGGGGTTAGACGATTTTTCATGCATTTTCTAAGACTAAATGTCAAATTGTCAACCCTTGTTTTATACTTTAACTTCAGATTTGTTTTCACTGTAATGATGACCAGCAACAGCCCTGAACTCACTTAATTCTCTTAATAGTCTGTAGATGTTCTTACTAAGTGGAGGTCTTTCAATACAATGAATGATTGATTCTGTGACCATAGCTGGTTGGCCTGTTGCCCTCCTAGGGAGTTCGACAGCTTCTTCCAGAGCACATGGGACAGAGATAATGCCACATGGATATGGAATTCTAGTCAGGACAAAGTGACAGAGCTTTCAGGCACCCATCTAACACATAAACACATATACAGGTACTTACAGTGTGTACTGACAATGTATGACAATGTTATACATGAGGATTATGTTTTCTGTATACTTTTTTGCATTTTGATTATTCCAAAAACTATTTGTCCAGTGGAGAAATGTCCAGGAAATTTTTTTTTTTTTTTTTGTTATTAAAGGTTTATTGATTCCATATAACACACATATATATATATATATATATATATATATATATATATATATATATATATATATATATATATAAAAGAACATATGGAATCACATTATATTATTTACAACCCTTCCTCCCGAACATTAACCACCCCACCACCCAACACAAACAGATACCCCAGTGGTCAAATACAATTGACAAAGACACAAACAATAAAACAGAAGAAAATATTTAGAAATACATTTTAAGTTCAAAAGTTCAAAGTTCAAAGTTCAAAAACAAAAAGGCTACAACATACACATTTAAAACAACACATCTCCCTAAACTGTCCCTCCCCGAGAGCCCTCCAAAAAGGCCAAATAGCTGCCCCACCTCCTGATGAACATATCCATGTTGCCTAGCCTTCTATATGACAACTCTTCCCAAGCTGCCACCCTGCCCATCTCCTCGTACCACTCACGAAACGAGGTGGCCCCAGCTGACTTCCATCCTGTAAGGATAACCTGTCTGCCCACCAATGTCCAGGAATCTTTAATATATTTTACACTTCTGGGCCACTGTCTTTTATTTATTCATTTATCTCTCTCTCTCTCAGTTTTCCTTTATTACTTTGTGTAAATTTTAGACCTATATGTTGTTTCAAAATTAATAATATGAATAATAATAATAATAACACTGGGAAAAATTATGGAAATTTACAATCAACACAGTAATGCAAGTTTCGCCTTAGTCACTGAAATACAGAGCAGAAGCCTCTAGAACCTTGTTTTTCTAAGTGACAAAATGACAATGTGGTATTTTAAATCATCTCTTGGTCTATTGCAATAACTTGCACAAAGGATTCTATAATTCCAGCTGGAATAAACAAAATATTTGTTTGTCATATGTCCTCATACACAGCTCCTAAGTGCTATAGGGATATACTAGGAAACAGATCTATCCAAACCAAAATCAGAGCATATTCTGTAGATTAAGCATCACCCTTGATTAAATTACATAAGAAATGGTAATTCTCCATTGAAAATACATCCAATCTGTGCCTATAGTAGACTACCTATTGTATCATACTGTTAAAGACAGCATCACACTGTTTAGTTTAAATTCATGTATAACGATCCCCACAAAACCTACTACAACATATAAATGGACTAATAGCAGAAGACAGAAAGCATATAGTTCCACCATCAGCCTTAAGTTTATTCCAGTCTGATTCCAGGCTATGCAAAGCTCCACTTGCGTTTAATAGCAGAGATTACAACACTGTGAGATGGAGAGTGGTGAGTGAAAGCAGAGAGCAAACAAAATGTGTGGTATGCACTTGTAAGAGGGTTTGTAAATCGAAGAGCAGACCTCATCCCTCTGCACATTGTCTTTACTGTCAAACAGGCTTTGTGTCTCACATCGACATGCTAAACAGCAGTCCGCTGTGTTAAGATCTGTTCGTGCCAAGTTTGATGTGAATAAATGTATCAAATATTCCCACCAAAACTATTCACATCGAGTTTATCATAATTCCTAGAAAAAAAAGAAGTTTGAAAATCTGAAGAAATTTACAGCATCAAACTACTAAAAAAGTCAAACTTGATTATGAATTAAAAACAACAGATTAGAGTTCATGGAGATGCACTGTTTCGCTTAAAGACACCATGAAATAACTTGACAGGTGCCTTTTTAATTTCCTGTGTTGACATTTTTAACTATTGAACTAAGAAATTGGGTGGGAAATGTCAAAGGCCTTGTCCATTTTCTTAAAAAGCCAATAGCCTTTAGTTTATGTCATTGCCGTGTTTTGCTACTGAACTATGAAGTCATGAAAAATGGTTTGCTAATTGCTAGTCGGCTGCTGATGGTATTAAAGGAATAGTTCACCCAAAAATGAACATTTGCTGATAATTTACTCATCCTCAGGCCATCCAAGAAGTTTCTTTCTTCATCAAAACAGAATTTAAGATTTTTAGGATTTCATTTCCGGCCTCCTCCTCTAAACAATGCAAGTGAATGTATTTTTTTGATGGTCCAAAATGCATATTTAGGGTGCATCAAAATAATCCACACGACTCCAGTCGACAAATATGAAAGTTCTTCTGAACCCAAACGATTACAAAATAATACTTATATACTTTTTAACTACAAATGTTCGCTTACATACATCTCTGTGACGCGCGCTCATGAGAGGGATGACGTAAGTTCGTTGTTAAGGTCATGCGTCATGTGGAGGAGGAGGCAGGGAGCGCGTCGTTGTTTACAAGAGGAGCAGTGCTGTACAAAAGTTTAATTGTCTTTGCTGTAGATTTGTATTTGTTTAAGTGTATTGTTCAAAATGGTCATTTGGCATGTGTATTCTGGATGCTTCAACCTTCAGAAACCCCAAAGAAAATGCACGCCGGGAAAAATATGAACTTTTCATCGATTGCCTATACATGACCATGAGTGATTGAAGCTCTGGCTTATCGCACTGAACCTGGATATCAGTACACACCTACATTCCCTCAAATATTGGAGGGTGTGCAGTGAACATTTTACCACTGAGGATTTCAGACCATCGAAAGAAACAAAGTCGATATCTGAATTCATTGGCTGTGCCCGTGCTGTTTTTCCAGTGAACTCAGATAAGTGTGAAAACTTTGCATTGTCACGCCTCCCTCGGGCTCTGCACCTCCCTCAGCGCTCCGCTCCTCATCACCCGATTTCTAATTCACCGCTCCTGCACTCAATTCACTCGCTCATCACTGCCTGCATAAATAACTCACCTTCATGCCAATTCACTGTCAAGTCTCACACCAAGGACTCTAGTTTGACCGCGCTGCTCTCACGAAGTGTTTATATAACTGTCTGTATTTGCTCTTGATCTTCGTCGATATCTGTTTAGTGCTTACCCTGCTGTTTCGCCTGTTACCTCTTCAGTTTGTGAAGCTTCTCTTCTGTGTGACATCATCTGTACCATTGATCTCACTGAGTAAACCCTGTGAATCTCAGTAAATGCTCTCGCACTTGGTTTCACTAACTACAACCTGTGTGGCTTGAATTCCTGACAGTCATATAGCCTATATATTTCTGCTAAAGAAAAAGCACAAGTAGATAATGCAACGGCATTGCTCCGATATAAAGGATGGTTATTTACTGCAGCAATGTTTTTATTATTATTATTATTTTGAAATTGTTTTGGACTGTTTTGGTTTGTGAACGGCGCTTGGTCTGTGCAAGTTTCTCTTGTAAACAATGACACGCTTCCTGCCTCCTCCTCCACGTGTGACCTTACCAACGAGCTTATGTCATCCCTCTCATGAGCGTGAGTCAAAGAGATGACTGGAAGAGAACATTTGTAGTTAAAAAGTATAAAGTATTGTTTTGTTTCTAAAAATAATCAATCGTTTGGGTTCAGAAGAACTTTATTTGTCGACTGGAGTCGTGTGGATTATTTTGATGCACCATTAATATGCATTTTGGACCGTCAAAAAAATGGAGTACATTCACTTGCACTGTTTAAAGGAGGAGGCCTGAAATGAAATCCTAAAAATCTTAAATTCTGTTTTGATGAAGAAAGAAACTCAGATATATCTTAGATGGCCTGAGGGTGAGAAAAGTATCAGCAAATTTTCATTTTTGGGTGAACTATTCCTTTAAGGGGAGGGACATTCTCATTCTAGAGAGTATTTGATTGTAGTGCAGGACAGGGGCGTACTGTAGCACCATAGGTTGGGCCTGGGTACAGAACTATTTTAGGGCCCCCTAAATAATTTGGGTGATTGGTGGGGGTGATATATACATTTGTTATATGAATATTTAAAAGTGCTATATCATTTAAAATTAATTCACAACTTTTTATTTTGAAACACAAATATTCTTTGAATCAAGCATTAAATGTTTTTTTTTTTGTTTTGTTTTTTTAAAGCAATGCCTACTTACAAAATAAATTATATATTTATGAGTTTTCTTGTTGGCAAAGTCACCATAAGACCATAAGAAATGAGAGGAGTGCCAGGTTGTTCAGTCTATCCTGAGGCATTACTGCTCTCAGGTTTTAGCAAGTTTTTCTAACTGACAGGGTCCAAAATGAACTTAAAATATTGTCAAACAAATTATCCAGTCACTTTTTATGTATATGCAGGGTTTTTTTTAGGTTTCAGTTAAGCCATAAGAAAAAGTTAAATCATAATGTTTATGTAACAAAGTTCGTAATGGGGTTGCAAGGAGGAAGCGGGAGATGGCAAATCCAACTCAAACGGTATTTATTTTATAACACAAAATTGGCTTTTCAGCATTTCACTCAGTAATCGTGCTTTTCAGCGCACACAGCTTAACACAGTCTCGGGGTGTGTGTGGCAGCTCTCTTTCTCCCCCACTGGCATCCGGCTTGCTCTTAAATCTGTCTCCAACTCTCAATGCAATGGCAAATAACTGTTAGAGACAATCATTGCCAGGTGATGATCTTTACCGTTCTCATCTCCTGATCTCGCACTCCATTCACAAGCCGGCACTCAACCACGTCCCCACCACCACATACCCCCACCGCCCGACTCAGGCCAGGGAGCCATCCGGCCTGCCCAGTACTCCCCCCTCCCCTATTTCTGGAGAGGAAGTCCACAACAGCCATCTGCGCCCCCGGCCTGTGGACCACATCGAACTTAAATTGCTGAAGAACCAGATACCAACGGGTGATCCACACATTGGTATCCTTCATGCGATGGAGCCACTGGAGTGGGGCGTGGTCCGAACAGAGGGTACAAGCCCACCTCAGGAGGCAGTACCGAAGGGTGAGGATCGCCCACTTGATGGTCAGACGCTCCTTCTCAACGGTGCTGTACCTCGCTTCTCTCACCAAAAGCTTCCGGCTGATGTACAGCGCCACGCTCCCCACCCCCTCGACCACCTGGGACAACACGACTCCCAACCCCCTGTCCAATGTGTCGGTCTGTACAAAAAAAGGGAGAGAAAAATCAGGAGCATGTAACAACAGCCCACCACAAAGCGCATCTTTCACCTGCATAAAAGCCTGTTGGCACGGCTTCGACCACTGGACTGGGTCTGGGGCTCCCTTTTTAGTGAGATCGGTCAGCGGGCTGGTGACGTCCGAATAATTAGGCACAAACCTTCTAGAGTGCATCCGGAAAGTATTCACAGCGATTCACTTTTTCCACATTTTGTTATGTTACAGTCTTATTCCAAAATGGATTAAATTCATTATTTTCCTCTGCTGGGCCTCATGTATTCAGATAGAAGACAAAAGCAGGCCTAACACAGCAAACCTAACTCAAGCCCCCACCTTCCAAGTCGTAAATCTTACTGATAAAAATCGCGCCAAAATCAAACAAAGGGAGTCCAAAACAGACTACAAATCCATGAAGCCTTGCTCACTAAAGGATTGAACTCTCAACTCCTATTGGATGAGGCACACAACACAACGTCCCTCAAACATGACATCATAAGGAGTTGAAATACCTCTGAAATGCTTCCAGAATTGGCTTCCAGTGACTTTGTTTGCAGCGTGTGGACGCAGCTCTTTGCTGCTCTCAGGTGCAACCTCGTGGCACAAGGAAGTAACGTCCGACTTGAAACTGTAGCCATACAATCTCCATCTCGCTGGACGAGTTGAGATTACTCTGTGTTCAACCGAAAACACTCTAACGGATCAGAAGGAGACCGCCGAGCAATTCGCATCTTCATCCGTTTGCCTGCAGAAGTGAAGAGATTAAAGATTTCTCTTCCATCTTCAATCAAGTCGACATTTCTGAGTTCTCCGCCAGCCCACCGAGAATCAACAGCCGTACCGCCCGCCGACAGAGCGAGAAAACGGCCTCCCGTCATCACCCGAGCCTCAAGGAACCGGGTCAGAGTTAAAGGACGGAGGAAAACACATTCTACCTGTGTCCTCATGCGATTCAAGTAAGAGGTTTACGTCTGGGCAGAGATAGAATATTATAGTGTGTTATTCTTGTGTTTCAAGGTTTTTGCTTGTACTGTTTACGGACTTCCATGTCCGCTCATTATTAATACTCAGGGTATTAATTATTACAAATTTGTTTTGCTGTATTGTGGTCCAACCAAATTGGATTGTTGTGCAATTTCGCCATCACAGGTGAGACAGCAACTGAGTTCGTCCATTAAAGAGTCAAATAACACGGGACTGTTTACGAGCCATCCACCGTGTCTCTGAGTGATAAACTGAGAGCTGCTTTCTCTCCCATTATCGCGAAATCGGCTTTAGGGCTGTCACTTCTCTCTCTCTCTCTCTCTCTCTCTCGTACTAACCACACACACACACACACACACACACACACACACACCTTATGTGTTACAGGATTATATTTATTTCCATATCTAATCATATCACTGTTTAGTTTGTAGTTGTAAGTCGGAAGTTTATTGACTGCATTGTATTAATTATTAATTGATATTACTGCATAAATAAACTTTGTTTATATTACAAAGAGAAGTGTTTTGGTTTGTTTTGCATATGCCTGTGTCATGCTGACAGGATGACAGTGCTCGGATTCAAACCTTCATTCATTGTTTTTTCCCCGAAAATCGATATTCTTCAGATGTCGATTTTCCTAAGAAAACAATCTAATATTGAGACCGTTTTACTATTTGGTTATTAGTCCCTGATTCCAGGGTGGTGCCCTGTCAATGTTAATCCTTATTAATATTCTATTGATTTTTGATAATTGATAATTATCTTTGATGATTGTTGAATTTGAATGATCAATAAGCTAGTGTTAATTTTAATTAATGTTTCATCGATGTTAACAATTAACGATTATCTTTGATAATTGTTGATTTTAAAGGATTAAAAAAACTACCATTGATTCTCATCAATGTTCTATTGATTTTAATAATTAATAATTATCTTTGATAATCATTAATTATTGCTGATAACCAAACTTGCTCCTAAACGTAGCACACTACATTTACTGGAGCCCCATATAAGGTTTTAATGAGTTAGATTAAATTAATTAATTTAAATATTAATTAATAACTAAAGAAATAATTATTAATTATTTCTGATAGTAACACTGATCTAAACAACCAGTAAAGCCCTACACCTCAAAATTCTACAAAAATACCCCATAATGACAATGTGAAAGAAGTTTGTTTGAAATCTTTGCAAATTTATTAAAAATAAAAAACGAAGAAAAAAAAAATCACAAGTACATAATATTCACAGCCTTTGCTTAATACAATGAAGCACCTTTGGCACCAATTACAGCCTCAAGTCTTTTTGAGTATGATGCTACAAGCTTGGCACACCTATTTTTGGGCAGTTTCTCCCATTCTTCTTTGCAGGACCTCTCAAGCTCCATCAGGTTGGATGAGGAGCGTCAGTGCACAGCCATTTTCAGATATCTCCAGAGATGTTCAATCGGGTTCAAGTCTGGGCTCTGGCTGGGCCACTCAAGGACTTTCACAGAGTTGTCCCGTAGCCACTCCTTTGTTATCTTTGTTAGCTGTGTGCTTAGGGTCGTTGTCCTGTTGGAAGATGAACCTTCGCCTCAGTCTGAGGTCCAGAGCACTCTGGAGCAGGTTTTCATCAAGGATGTCTCTGTACATTGCTGCATTCATCTTTCCCTCGATCCTGACTAGTCTCCCAGTTGCTGCCGCTGAAAAACATCCCGACAGCATGATGCTGCCACCACCATGCTTCACTGTAGGGATGGTATTGGCCAGGTGATGAGTGGTGCCTGGTTTCCACCAGACATGACGCTTGCCATTCAGGCCAAAGAGTTCAATCTTTGTTTCATCAGACCAGAGAATTTTGTTTCTCATGGTCTGAGAGTCCTTTTGGCAAACTCCAGGTGGGCTGTCATATGCCTTTTACTGAGGAGTGGCTTCCATCTGGCCACTCTACCATACAGGCCTGATTGGTGGAGTGCTGCAGAGATGGTTGTTCTTCTGGAAGGTTCTCCTCTCTCCACAGAGAAGTGCTGGAGCTCTGTCAGAGTGACCAACGGGTTCTTGGTCACCTCACTGACTAAGGCCCTTCTCCCCCAATCACTCAGTTTGGCCAGGCGGCCAGCTCTAGGAAGAGTCCTGGTGGTTCCAAACTTCTTCCATTTACAGATGATGGAGGCCACTGTGCACACTCGGACCTTCAATGCTGCAGAAATTTTTCTGTACCCTTCCCCAGATCTGTGCCTCGATACAATCCTGTCTCGGAGGTCTACAGACAATTCTTTGGACTTTATGGCTTGGTTTGTGCTCTGACATGCACTGTTAACTCTGGGACCTTATATAGACAGGTGTGTGCCTTTCCAAATCATGTCCAATCAACTGAATTTACCACAGGTGGACTCCAATCAAGTTGTAGAAACATCTCAAGGATGATCAGTGGAAACAGGATGCACCTGAGCTCAATTTTGAGTGTCATGGCAAAGGCTGTGAATATTATGTACATGTGATTTTTTTTTAATTTATTTTTTTATTTTGAATAAATTTGCAAAGATTTCAAACAAACTTCTTTCATGTTGTCATTATGGGGTATTGTTTGTAGAATTTTGAGGAAAATAATGAATTTAATCCATTTTGGAATAAGGCTGTAACATAACAAAATGTGGAAAAAGTGAAGTGCTGTGAATACTTTCCGGATGCACTGTATAATAGCCAGCCAGCCCCAGGAACTGTCTCACCACCTTTTTGGTCTTGGGTATCAGGCAGGCCGCAACTGCTGCGGTCTTATCAATTTGGGGATGCACCTGCCCGTGACCCAAGTGGAACCCCAGATACCATACCACCCATCCAATTGTGCACTTCTTGGGGTTTGCCATGAGTCCCACCCATCGCAGCGACCTCAGAACCACCCCCGGATTCAGCATATGCCACTGTCAATCATTACTGTATACAATGATGTCATCCAGGTAGGCAGCGGCAATCACAGATTGTGGTCTGATGACTCAGTCCATCAGGCAGTTAAACGTTGCCGGGGCCCCAAACAAACTGAACGGAGGGTCACAAATTGGTGTAAGCCAAACAGTGTGGAGAAGGCTGTTTTCTCACAGGACATTGGACAAGTGGATCTGCCAATAACCCTTTGTTAAATCCAGTGTCGAATAAAAGCGAGTCGCACCCAACCAATCGAGCACATGCTGAAATGTTGCGTAGAGGCACTGCTTCTGGACATCGTGTTGCGTAGTCCACCAGAACCAACACAAAGCGATTCCTGTGTGCCATCCACGCTAATGGCGAGGTCCATATCAATTCTTTCGAAGGGGACCATGATCAAACGAAGCGGGCGCAAAGGTGCTCTTGGGGTGGCCGGCGAATTCACTAGCTGATATTCACAGCATGCCGCACACCATCTGCAAACATCCCCGGCCAACAAAAATGAGAAATCAGACGGTTCAGTGTCTTTTCCTGCCCTATGTGACCCACCATCGTATTAGAATGAGCCATCTGGAATAATATTTCCCGATGGCTCTTCAGTATCAACAACTGGGTTGTATCTTCTTTTGTCTGAGCATCCTGTGTCACTCGATACAACTGGTCATTTATAATAGAAAAGTATGGATATGTGAGAACAATGTCTGGCTGAAGTCATTGACCATCAATCACTCTCACTTGGTCGAAGGCATGCCTAAGAGTCTCGTCTCATGACTGCTCAGAGGAAACTCTCTGGTGGGGAATCCTCTAAGTGCTGGGGAAGCCGAGACTTCCCCCTCCCTTACATCATCATGACGATGTAGACATCCCCAGCTCCACCTCCCCAGCCAGTGCATCACAAATCCCACACTGAGATGCTCTGTTACAGGACCCATCCACACAAATTTCCCTTAATGAAGTGGAAAATTCTGGCCAATTCGTCCTAAATCCTAAAATTAGCAAATGGGGGAGGCGGGAAATAACCGCAGCCTCGACACTATGCTTTTGTCCCCGAAATTGAATCATCACAGTCACTACAGGATAATCATGGAAATCCACAATTGGAGTGGTGGTGGCGTAGTGGGCTAAAGCACATAACATGTAATCAGAAGGTTGCTGGTTCGAGCCCCACAGCCATCACCATTGTGTCCTTGAGCAAGGCACTTAACTCCAGGTTGCTCCGGGGGGATTGTCCTTTAATAAGTACACTGTAAGTTGCTTTGGATAAAAAAGCATCTGCCAAATGCATAAATGTAAATGTAAATATCTGCATGCATACACCTTTCCTTCACTTTGTAACTAGCACCCAAAGCCCCGTCTTGATCCAGGCAATGATGGAAGGAGGTTTGGCTGCAACCCAAATCCATCAAGGCCTGGTATGTACCCCCCTTAATACTCACGGGTATGCGGTATGTCTCAGCTCGATCGGGGCGGCCTGCAGTGCGTCAGGGACCTGAACCAATGTCCCCACCTCCATCACCAGGCATTGGTCCTGGAAATGCCCAGGCTCCCAGCAGCTCCAACAGGCCAGCCCAGGCTCTATGCCCACGCCCGTGGCAGTGGGTCCACCAACCTGGGAGTGAGAGTGGAGAGGGGCAGGGGAAACTGGCGGGTAGTGCAGTCCCCAGAGCCGAGGAGCCAGTTTGGGAGGGGGCACTACCCATTTCCAGGGAGGAGGAACAGGATGGAAAGAAGGGGAAGGAGGGGAGACAAGAGAGAGAGAGAGAGAGAGAGAGAAGTATCTCGAGGCTCGCCGGCTCCCGAATACGCCACCATGTGGTCCTCTGCCAGCTGGATGGCTGTTTGGAGCAACGCCGGGCAGTGGCATTGGACCCACTCTGCCGTCCCTCTTGGAAGTCGAGCGATAAACTGCTCCAGTACCACCAGGTCAATCACAGCTCCGATGTCGCATTGCTGAGCCAGCAACCACCTCCGGCAGGTGTCCCAGAGCTGCTGGGCGAAGGCAAACGGGTGGCTGTGCTCGCTAATTGACAGCGAGCGGAAGCATTGGTGCTGCTGCTCGGGTGTCTGGCCGACCCGTTGCAGAATGGATGTCCTCAAGTCGGCGTACACGAGGAGGTTCTCCATTGGTAACTACCACGCCGCGAGTTGGGCTTCCCAGGACAACAGTGGTATTAACCGGACCGCCCACTGGGTGCTCGGCCATCAGCAGCCCCCACCGTCCGCTCAAAGAGTTCCAGGAAGGCCTCCTGATCGTCTTGGAGGCCCATCTTGACTAGCGGAACATGGGGCGGGGTGGTCACGGGGTCCAGGTTCGCGGCGTACCTGCCAGTACTCCGCTTGGGCCTGGAGGAGCACAATAAACCGCTGCTCCTGTTCTGTGCCCAGCTCGAGGTGGGCCTGATGTTGTGTGTGTTGGATGCTGGCGAGGGTCTTGAAAACATCCTCCAGAGGTGAGGCATACATGCCGGCATTCTTCCTCCCTTAATTCTTGGTTTTTGGCACCAGTATAACAAAGTTTGTAAGGAGACGGAGAATTCAACTCAAACAGTATTTATTTTAAAACACAAAATTGCCTTTTCAGCACTTCACTCAGTAATCACGCTTTTCAGCGCACACAGCTTAACACAGTCTTGTGGGGGGGGTGGGGGGGGGGTGGTAGCTCTCTCTCTCCCTCACTGGCATCTGGCTCGATCTTAAATCCATCTCCAACTCTCACTGCAATGACAACCAGCTGTTAGAGACAATCACTGCCATGTGATGATCCTTACCGTTCTCATCTCCTGATCTCGCTCTCCATTCACAAGCCGGCGCTCAACCACGCCCCCACCACCACAGTTTACAATTATTTAGTATTATTTCTGAAAGTTATATCAGACATTACAAAACATATGCATGCAGTGCCCATCTCCACAACAGCACCTGGCTTCCTTCCTCAAGCAAGTATAAACTCATATATCAGTCCAGTTCAGTCAGCTATTGTATTCACATGCAACAGCACACTTCCCTACAGCATGATTTCTTTGCTCACTAACAGGATTATGTCCTTTTGGGTTTTTCCTATAAAAACATGCATCAAGTGTCACATATCAACAGCAATTCTTTGCCTTCAATAGAAAACTGTACCACAAGCATGAGATGGTATTGAAGCAACAATACTTTATGAGCTGTTATTATAATCCTATTTTTGGCACAAAATTAGGCTTAGCAAAAGAGGCTATGCACATTTTTATTTTACTTACTCATTCTTTATTATTAACATTTTCTACATTTTGGAATAATATTAAAGTAATCAAAACTATGAATCAACACAAATGCAAGGGTATTACGTAGTAACCAAAAAAAAAAAAAAGAAACTCATATTTTAGGTTCATAAAAGTAGACATCCTTTGCCTATGTAGATTAAGCTCTGCACATTCTCAATGTATTCTCTCAATAATTCAGTCAAGTGTGTTCAAACTTCTGACTGATATACAGTTATATACAATCTTCTAGTCCGTCAGTTAATATTAACAGACTGATTTAATCTTCCTAACAGTCTGAAAATAAAGTGAGAACACAATTAATCCTGACAACAGAATACTTCAAATGCTTCAAATACTGTGACATTCTCTGCAACACAAAAGCGATTTGGGTCAAAAGCTTTTGTTAAGAATATGATACATTACATCAAGTAGGGGCTTGTCTTAATTTAGCATTTAAAGTCCCTTCAAAAAATCAAAAAAAACAAAAAAAAAACAAAATCACTTTATTGTCACACAGCCATATACACAAGTGCAATGGTGTGTGAAATTCTTGGGTGCAGTTCCGATCAACATAGCAGTCGTGACAGTGATGAGACATATACCAATTTACAATAACATCAAATTAACACAACACAATTTAAACATCTGTTATACACATAATTACACACAACAATATACAAATAATAACATACACTGTACAGTATACAATACGCACTATATAGATAAACATTATTCAATAAAAAGAAAAAAAATATATAAAAAAGTATATATAAAAAAGTATATATATATATATATATATATATATATATATATATATATATATATATATATATATATATATATATAGAATGTACAGTATTGTACTGTATTGACATTCAGGCTGTCGGTTGATAGTCAGTTGTTAAGAGAGAACATAATATAATAATAATAATATAATTTATGACAGTCCGGTGTGAGATATAAGAGTAAGGGTAATAAAGTGCAGTGCTGATGTATTTTGATCGTGGGACATCAAGAGTTCAAAAGTCTGATTGCTTGGGGGAAGAAGCTATCATGGAGTCGGCTGGTGCGGGTCCTGATGCTGCGATACCGCCTACCTGATGGTAGCAGTGAGAACAGCCCATGGCTCGGGTGGCTGGAGTCTCTGATGATCCTCCGAGCTTTTTTCACACACCGCCTTGTATATATTTCCTGGAGGGAGGGAAGCTCACCTCCGATGATGTGTCTGGCAGTTTGCACCACCCTTTGCAGTGCTTTGCGGTTGTGGGCGGTGCTATTGCCGTACCAGGCGGAGATACAGCCAGTCAAGATGCTCTCCACAGTGCAGGTGTAGAACCGTGTGAGGATGTGGCGGTTCATTCCAAACTTCCTCAGCCATCTCAGGAAGAAGAGGCGCTGATGAGCCTTCTTCACAACGACTTCAGTGTGGATGGACCATGTGAGTTCCTCAGTGATGTGGACACCCAGGAACTTGAAGCTGCTGACTCTCTCCACTGGTGCTCCATTGATGGTGATGGGACTGTGTTCTCTGTCTTTTCTTCTGAAGTCCACCACAAGCTCCTTTGTCTTACTGACGTTGAGGGAGAGGTTGTGCTCCTGACACCAGTGTGTCAGAGTGTGTACCTCCTCTCTGTAGGCTGTTTCATCATTGTCAGTGATCAGACCTACCACCGTCGTGTCATCAGCAAACTTAATGATGGCATTGGAGCTATGTGTTGCCACACAGTCATGTTTGTACAAGGAATACAGTAGTGGGCTGAGAACACAGCCCTGCGGGGCTCCAGTGTTGAGGGTCAGTGATGAGGAAATGTTGCTGTCTATTCTAACCACCTGGCGTCTGCTTGACAGGAAGTCCAGGATCCAGCTGCACAGCGAGCTGTTTAAGCCCAGAGCCCGGAGTTTCTCATCTAGCTTGGAGGGCACTATGGTGTTGAATGCTGAGCTGTAGTCTACAAACAGCATTCTCACATAAGTGTTCTTTTTTTCCAGGTGGGAGAGAGCAGTGTGTATTGTAGATGCAATGGCAACATCAGTGGAGCGGTTGTTGCGGTAAGCAAACTGCAGCGGGTCAAGAGAGAGTGGCAATACAGAGCAGATGTAACCTCTGATTAGTCTCTCAAAACATTTGCTGATGAAGGGGGTCAGAGCAACAGGACACCAGTCATTTAAACAAGTTATTTTTGATTGTTTTGGAACAGGCACAATGGTGGATGTTTTAAAGCATGTGGGGACTACAGACAAAGAGAGGGAAAGGTTGAAAATGTCCGTAAAAACACCAGCCAGCTGGTTCACGCACGCTCTGATGACGCGGCCCGGAATGCCGTCTGGGCCAGCGGCTTTGCGGATATTCACCCGTCGGAAGGATCGTGTTACATCCGCTACAGAGACGGAGAGTGAACTAACCTCTGTAGCTTCAGCCGCGAGAGCTCTCTCCGTGAGGGCGGTGTTATTTCCCTCGAAACGAGCATAAAAAGTATTTAGCTCATCCGGTAGAGAGGCAGCGGTGTTCATGGTGGAGTTTTTATTCCCTTTAAAGTCCGTGATGATGTTAATTCCCTGCCACATGCTTCTAGAGTTGGTGGTGTTAAACTGTCCTTCAATCTTACTCCTGTACTGGCGTTTTGCGGTTCTGATAGTTTTTCGGAGGGCATAACTGGCTTGTTTATGCTCCTCCACATTCCCGGAATTAAAAGCGGATGTCCGCACATTAAGTGCCGCGCGAACATCGCTATTGATCCAAGGTTTCTGATTCGGATAGATTCGTACAGTTCTGGTCGGAACGACGTCCTCTTCGCACGTTCTGATGAAACACATTACGCTATCAGCGTAAAGCTCAATGTCGTCATCAGAGGCGGACCGGAACATCTCCCAGTCCGTGTGATCAAAACAGTCTTGTAGCGTAGAATCTGATTGGTCCGACCAGCACTGGATCGTTCTGAGGGTGGGTGCTTCCTGTTTCAATTTCTGCCTGTAAGCGGGCAGAAGCAGAATGGAAGAGTGGTCCGATTTGCCAAATGGTGGGCGGGGGAGGGATCTGTAGCCATCCCGGAACGGAGAGTAGCAATGGTCCAAAACCCGGTCCCCTTGTGTGTTGAAACTAATGTGCTGGTGATATTTTGGTGCGACTGATTTTAAACTGGCTTTATTAAAGTCCCCGGTCACAATGAACGTGGCCTCAGGGTGCGCGGTTTCCTGCTCACTTATACTCCCATACAGTTCCTTGAGTGCCCGGTCTGTGTCGGCTTGTGGGGGGATGTACACAGCAGTGATAATGACCGCTGTGAATTCCCTCGGTAGCCAGAATGGTCGACACAGAAGCATAAGAAATTCCAGATCAGGAGAGCAGAAAGACTTGATAGAATGTACGTTCCTCTGATCACACCAGGATTTGTTGATCATAAAACATACACCACCACCTCTGCTTTTACCTGAGAGGTCTTTCGCTCTGTCCGCTCGGTGCACGGAGAACCCCGCGGGTTCAATGGCTGAGTCTGGAATCTCCGCAGACATCCAAATTTCTGTTAGGCAGATAATGCAGCAGTCCCTTGTATCTCGTTAGAAAGAGATCTGAACTTTCAGCTCGCAGAGCTTGTTATCCAGAGACTGAACATTTGCCAGTAGAATAGTGGGTAGCGGGGGTCGATTTGCGCGGCGTCTTACTCTGATGAGAACGCCGTCTCTGTTTCCCCTTTTCCTCCTGCGTTTCCGCGGCCGTGCTGCCCAGACAAAGGGCTCCGCTTGCGTGTTTGTAAAGAGCGGGTCGGCATTGAGGAATGTGAAGTCCGGTTTACAGTGTGAGATTGCTGAACCAATGTCCAAAAGTGTTTGTCTGTCGTAGACAATAAGGCAGACAACATCCAAGACAAAAAACATAAGAATTGTGAACAAAACAAACAAAACATTACTATGTTGTGTCGGAGCTCGCAATGCAGCAGCCATACTCTGCGCCATCTTGAGTCCAATAAAATATAACCCGTATAATGGTTAGAAGCACAATGTAGGACAATTACACTTTCTTTAAACAAAGGTCAAATAAATATTTCACTCATAATGGAATGCTACAGTATGACTGGGCAGAAGGAGTGATTGGTTGCCGCCAACCTTATGGCACTCACGACAACTCTTCCTGCCATTGTGAGTGGATGGACCCAATCAGGAAGTGACAAACCAGGACTATTGTGGGATCAGCCAATAAGAAACTAGGATAAATTAATCGGTGCCATTTTGGTTTAAGTTTATTTATCAGTTTGAAATTTTGAATGTAGACCCCCTGACAAAAAGTGACAAACGATGAATTTTCATTAAAGGAATATTCCGGCTTCAATACAAGTTAAGCTCAATCGACAGCATTGGTGGCATAATACTGATTACCACAAAAATAATTTTTACTTGCCCTTCCTTTTCTTTAAAAAAAAGCATAAATCTGGGTTCCAGTGAGGCACTTACAATGGAAATGTATGGGAGCCAATCCATAAACATTAAAATACTATTCCAAAAGTATAGCCACAAGACAAAGGATATGCGTGTTAACACGATTTTAGTGTGATAAAATCGCTTACTAACCTTTTCTGTGTAAAGTTCTAGCTAATTTTACAACTTCGTTGCCATGAGGATGTAATGTCAACAAACCCTAAAATGACGATTTAAACTTTACAGCTCAAATAATATATGAGTTTTAACAGAAGAATTAATGTAAATGCTTTTATAAAATTATAAGCTTCACATTTCTGCCTTTAAACCCTCCAAAAATTGGTCCCATTCACTTCCATTGTAAGTGCCTCAGTGTAACTTCGATTTTTGCTTTTTTTAAAGGAAGTATAGTCGAAATAATTTTTTGTAGTAATCAGCATTATGCCACAAATACTGTTGATTGAGCTTAACTTGTATTGAACACGGAATATTCCTTTAAAATGAAGAAAATCAGCCTGTACATTAAGCCTGTACATTAAGTGTGCTGCTACTACAACAAAACAACTATTATAAAACAAAACAAAATAAAGCTATTAAAAAAGATCCCTCTACCCCACACGAAATACAACCTCAAATCATCATTTTTTCAAAAGAATAATCTTGTGTATGCGCATGTGTGTGTGTGTACTGGCATGTAATGGGGTCCAAAAGACTTAAACCACTAACTGAAAATGTCTATTTTGCAATTTTTTTTTTTTTACTGAATATAATTTGTCAAGTTAAACAATATTTTGTATGTCCCCTTTTGCTTTAATAACAGCATGCATACAAGCTAGCATGGACTCCACAAGTTTGTGCAAAACCTAGAGATGCATGTTATCTCAGAATGATTTCAAAATGTTCCAAAAATAATCTTTTGTGCTTCAAACAGAAAATATCTGACCTTTTGTACAAAGAGTTAACAGGGTCAAAGTCATAATACTAATACTGGAATATTAGTTTGCATCTTACCTCGGCGGGCCTTTCAGTAGCTCTGAGTGGGCCATGTAAAAGGCGGCATCCGTCCTTGGCCAATCTCTGGACCATCTCCAATCGTCTGATGTCCTCTCTATCATGTGAACCCACTCCAGGGCCCTGCTGCAATGCAGGGGATACAGAAAACACATACCTCAGGCCACAGTCCCACGCCATAGGCTGCAGCACACACACGAGCAGCTCCCTCTCTGAGAAACTTTGAGTTTGACAGCTTCTAGCTATGTCTTTACTCAGGTGAGACTGAATGCCCACTGACTGCGAGTTTGCTGAGATGGCCTCAGTAGTCCTGTGGATTTACTAAGCCACAGACGCTCAGAGGAAAGCTTTTAAAAAGTGAAGACTCACAGACAGTGCTGCCTGAGGGGGAGAGTGAACCTGCCTCTATCATTCTGTCTCTTACGTACATAGGCAGGGTGGGGGCGACCAGGAAACATCTGGCAGTCCCTTCCAATCCCAAATAGGAAGTTTCACAATCCCCAGAAAATGGGATACAGGCCATGCTGGGGTCTGGGAAGGCAGGTTATTGATGGGTGAACTATCATGTGAACTAAGATGCCATACGATAGGTACAATCTGTATATATACTGTATATATACACCAATGAGCCAAAACATTATGGCCACATGCCTAATATGCTGTTGGTCCATCATGAGCTGCCAACACAGTGCCGACACACTGAGGCATGGACTCTACAAGACCCCTGAAGGTGTCTTGTGGCATCTGGCACCAAGACATTAGCAGCAGATCCTTCAAGTCCTGTAAGTTGCGAGGTTGAGCTGCTGTGGATCGGACTTGTTGGTCTAGCTCATCCCACAGATGCTCAATCAGATTGAGATCTGGGGAATTTGGAGGCCAGGGCAACATCTTGTAATGTTCATAATGTTCCTAAAACCGTTCCTCAACAATGTGTGCAGTGTGGCAGGGCGCATTATCCTGCTGAAAGAAGCCACTGCCATCAGGCATTGCCATGAAGGGGTGTACCTGGTCTGCAACAATGTTTAGGTAGGTGACAAATTGATGTCCACATGAATGGCCGGACCTAGGGTTTCCCAGCAGAACATTGCCCAGAGTATCACACTTCCTTTATCAGCTTGTCGTCTTCCCACAGTGCATCCTGGTGCCATCACTTCCCCAGATAAACGGCGCATACGTATACGGCCATCAACGTGGTGTAAAAGAAAATGGGACTCATTGTACCAGATAACCTTCTTCCACTGCTCCAAAGTCCAGTTCCAACGCTCGCGTGCCCATTGTAGGCACTTTCGACGGTGGACAGGGGTCATCATTGGCACTCTGTCTGGTCTGCGGCTACGCAGCCACATACGCAACAGGGTGCGATGCACTGTGTGTTGTGACACATTCCTCCCATAACCATCATTAAAATTTTCTGTGACGTGCCACAGTAGACCTTCTGTCGGTTCGGACAAGACAGGATAACCTTTGTTGCCCTCACGTATTGATGAGCCTTGGGTGCCCAACACCCTTTCACCGGTTTGTGGTTTGTCCCTCCTCGGACCACTGTTAGTAGGTACTCACCACTGTTGACTGGGAACACTCCACAAGCCTTGCTGTTTCAAAGATGCTCTGACCCAGTCATCTGGCCATAACAATTCAAAGTCACTCAGGTTTTTACTGCTGCCCATTTCTCCTGCATTTAACACGTTGACTACAAGAACTGATTGTTTGCTTACCATCTAATCTACCAGACCTTGAGATGTGGTCTTGTTAGGAGATGATCAACATTATTCGCTTCACCTGTAAATGGTCATAATGTTTTGGCTCATCATTGCATACAGTATCAGCGTTATGGTCAAGTAACATTTGCTGTCCTACAAACAGTATATACTATACAGTGGACACATAGGCCCCACTTAAAAATGTATAAATTCCAGTGAATTAGATAACTTGATAAATACCAAATACCAAAGTGGAATCTGCAAACAAATGATGCTCCCCTTTCTCAGAACTAACATAAATTCACTATTTTTGCAATTATTTGTAACCAACTGGTTCCAAAGTAATTTTAAGTGAATGTATGAAGTCAGTTCCCATTAAGTTCACACAGGCGTCCTAGCAGAGTAATCACAGGCATAGTTCATCACATTAACTATGAACTAGTTTTAGACGATATATCGGCCAATATTTGCTATTTTGCGATTAACGCATCGGCCGATAACTGTGTTCAAATACTGACGGGCCACTGTACTTTGTCTGGTGAAGATCTAAAAGCATCATGGCGGCTAGATAAACTAACAATGACATAATATGTGATGTCCTCATCTCAAAACTACAGAATAAATCCCGGATCAACCAAAAACACTTACAATATATCTGGAATTACCCAGAAAGCTAGCTAAATGATACATCATCTAAATGCATCTTAAAAGGGTAATCGAGGATGTATCCCGTTTAGTCTTCCTGCTCCATTTAAACACAATGGCAAATACCAAACATCCAGAGGAGAAACCCGTGACCTCATTCTCTGAAGTAAGGGAAGGAGAGAGGAATTTGTCCTGAACACAAAAGTATTTCCATATCAGCTCTGCTGGCTATATAAGGAATCAAATCTTATGCTAGACAAATTCAACACAACCAAAGTCTGTGACATTCTTCAGCACTTCAGTGTATGGATGAATATAAAAAAAACATTGGACTATTAGATTGAACTATACTTACACTGATTAGCCACAACATTAAAACCACGTGCCTAATATTGTGTATGTCCCCCTCGTGCCTAGGGCTGGGTGATATGTAAAAATCATTGTATCGATAATCGCCTTAAAAAATATATCGCAATATCCGATTACACTGTCAAACCCCCTGGCAAGGGTCTGTGAATTTTTTTGCTTTACTGATTTTGCTTTAAAAATTTCATTAATTTATTGAAACACAAAAAACATAAACAAAAGACATTTCTAAATTCAAATTGCACTTTAAACAAAATGAAAAAAGCAATAAAATAATGAAGAGATCAAAAAATCTTATTTAACCACCTCCCCAAATCCAAACATTTACCATTTCCAACGGCTCCATTTGCCATCACACAAGCATCCGTCAATGACAACAGGTGGAAAATTACTAATAGCCTACAGTTTGAGAACTAAAGACAATCATAAATGTAAAGATAATAATAATCATAATAATAAACCCAAATAAATTCCCTTGTATTCCTAAAATAATGCTGCCAAATGTGTGTTCTTATCGAATTTGTGTTTGTATTGCGTTTTGGTAATACAGTTAATGCTGGCTAAAGAAAATAATATAAACTCAATTTTAGGTTCAAGGTGAACATGTCTTGTATTATTTTATGATTTAATCACTTTCATCTGTTTCTTTAATACAAAGATATATATTAATGAACCTGCAGAGTTGCATTCACAATGCATGCCAACCACATGGAAATAAAATGAACTAAACTCACAGCACCTCACGAGATGATCTGAGATAATTTGCAGCATTCTCATAACTGTTTGCATTATTCTTGCAAACAGTTTTCAGACGAATGAAAAAAATAGTGAACTCTTAACATGCACTTGTTCCACATGACTTTGACATGACTTTGTGACTAACACCATTTCTTGTCACGTGTCACTCCGAGACATCTTACAGGTCGCCCACCTGTTGTGGGTAGATGAGCAAAATTATCCACGCATGAAATACATTTGGATGAGGAGCTTGCGAACTGGATTCAGCCTTGTCGCATTTTGCGGGTGGCGGGTGCTAGTTTCACACCCTGGCCACTGTTTAATATATTTGGTGACTTCCCAGATCCATGGTTTTGCCATTTCCCGATATTGTCGAACATTGTCTGTTCGCAATCGGCATCAGGATCTTTGTAAGACATCGTCGATATCCGACTACATCGTCCAATCGCCCAGCCCTTTGTCAGTTCGAACCAGTCTAGCCATTCTCTGTTGACCTCTCTCATCAACAAGGCATTTCTATCCACAGAACTGCCGCTCACTGGATGTTTTTTGTTTTTGGCACCATTCTGTGCATTCCCGCACAACGAGCCACGTGAAAAGATGCCAGATTGATGATCTTAGAAGTGGAGGAAACTGAGACTTGTGCTCTGCCACCCGGATTGAGGTGAGTAACCACGCCACCACAAGGACCTACTAAGTAGTGGGAATTAGACATTCCAAATTGGGAGAAAAGGGGGTAAATATAAAAATAAAAAAATAAAAATTTAAAAAATGTAAATAAAAGAATTTGTCTGGCTTGCCATTTGATACGAAATAAAAAAATCTGGGTCCTTTTAGTACCCTATTTATAAGATGGCATTTATGTTAAAGCCAGTACAGCGTTGCCTTTGAAACATCATTTGTCCTTGACCGCTGCTATTCTGTTGTCTTAATAACAGTCCCTTCAGATGTATTGTAATGAAGCATTAGCTATTACTCTTGGAAAAGCCAAGAGCCTCTTAGACAGGCACAAGACTCTGTCCTGACACACAGTATAGAGTATCCATCTATCTCCAATCAAGGCTTCTTTTGCCTTTCTGCAAGTTCAAGGGCTTTCTACTGATAACTGGGATGCAGGAAATCAGTGCTCAATCAGGGAACGTATGGACAGCAGTGGGCAACTCAGATGGCTGTTGAGCTCAGCAAAACATACAGTATATGCACACCAACACATACACACCTGCTGACACATGCACACATACAGAGTCAATGTAAAACCTAATAACCAGAAATCTGTATTCTTATTACCTTGAGCTCAGCAGGACTTGGAGAAGGTGGTGGGGTGTCTGTATTTTGCTCTGGACTGCTCGTCTCGATCACTGTAAAATAGGAATTATGTAGTTAGTACAGTTCTGGACAGGGTCACAAATTAACTAGGATTCAGGTCAAAAACGTCACCAAAAGTGACAATGATGCACCAGATATTTCAAATATGGGGGGGGGGGGGTAAAAAAATGCTCCCATAATGAATTGCTCTATTTTCCAGTATTTTAACATTTTATATTTCTTAACAGCAGTGGTGTACTTTACTGTTACTGTAGACTGCGTAATCTGCATATAGAGAGCTGCGGAACTGCAACTTTGTACATATCGTAAATGGGTCATTCCTACAATTCTGTGACATTTTATTTTTGAAGCTTTTGAAAAATAAAACATACTTTTACATGTTTCTTCATGTTATATCATTACAGGGACATATTAAAGATTGTATTAGTCATACTGGTCAAGCTAAATTACTAAAAAATTCAAATGTCCATCCAGTTAAATGGGCAGCATCAGGGTGGACAATAACAGGGTGGACATTCAGTGCTTTTGTAAACTAATATTTATGACTTTATTTCTGTTAACATAAATACTGTATATTGACATTTTAAAATTATACTAATTTCCCATATATCTTCCCATAATAGGGTGAACATGTTATGCTTGACCACATATGACTAACACCGCAAAATAAAGGAAAACATAAATAAAACATTAGAGTTATATACTTCAAATAACCCAAAGTAATTTTGCAGAATGGCTCATGTGCACCTCCAGAGTGTGTGATGTCATTTCCTAACACATATCTTCAATGAAAGGTCATGGTATCATGACATAACAGGATGCGCAATAAATCAAGGGACACAAAAAAATCTCCACTATCTGTGCTAAAATTACACATTTACCACAAATGAATACATGTTCGTGAGAGAATGTAACACTAAACACTTAACTGTATGGGGGAAAAATAGAAATCCAATGATTTATTATTTATTTTTGTCAGAGATGTTTGACGTGCAGTTTTTGGGACATGAGGAAGTGACCACAGTCCACAGAAGTGTGTAACATTATAAAAAGACTTTTTTCTTTTTAACAAGCCTATCAAAATTATAATCGGGTGAAATTAAACAATATAAATACCACACGCACTTGTAATGGGGAGTTAAATATCAAATAATTGTAGGAATGACCAAAGGCGTAGATTTGGCTTGAACACTGGGGGGGGGGGGTTGCAGCGTGAAGCATTTACATGTTTCCATTGATCATGGTAATGGGGGCATTGTACTTGCTTGTTTTGATCATTGGGGGGATCACCCCATCCCCCCTGGAAACTACGCCCCTGCGATAGGCCCATATTTACAGGCGTTCCTGCGCGAGACGCTGCTTTACATTGAAAAACAGTGTGGACAGACGCAAAAAGGTGTTCAGTGTGAACATCCCCTGCTAAACTTAAAATGAAAAATGCTTTAATACGACCAGGAAGAGAGAAAGAGCTTAACATGAAAATAGTCTATTACTCATTGGATTAGTGTCATTGTTTTGGCAGTAAATAATGTTTATCATAAGGGAAATGTAAGAAAATCATGTTAAGTGTTTTAACTAAACCTGTACTTCTGTACTTTTATTTTGAATTAATGCATTAATGCAGTTTTTCTTACCTCTCTCTCTGACATATGCAATAAAATGTTATGGCATGTCATGAAAGGGTGCGTTTACTGGTGTTTTAAAATCCCAATGGGGGAAACAATTAACATTCACTCGAATGCTGTATGATTTTGACAAAATGATCTTGCTTCTGGCAGAAAACACGACAGAAGACGTCCACTGATTGTCACTGATCTTTCCCCCATTCATTTCTGTCAAATGTAGCATCCATGTAAAGCAACATCCGATATCTCATACAACTCATGCGAAAGGTGTGCAAAATGTGGGTGTTTCAGGTCCATTTCTCTCCATTTGTGGAGTGGTGGTGGTGTAGTGGACTAAAGCACATAACTGGTAATCAGAAGGTTGCTGGTTCGATCCCCACAGCCACCACCATTGTGTCCTTGAGCAAGGCACTTAACTCCAGGTTGCTCCAGGGGGATTGTCCCTGTAATAAGGGCACTGTAAGTCGCTTTGGATAAAAGCATCTGCCAAATGCATAAATGTAAATGTAAATTTGTGAAACATTCTCAGCAGTTTGGGTGTGTGAGGCTAAAATAAAAAAATTTCGTTTCACAAAACAGCATCCAAAACAGTAAAAGCAGCAAAACAAGTGGGTATACCGAGGGTATATGCAAATACTGATCCTTAGAAGTCATTATAGGCAAACAGCCCTGGGAAAAAAGCATACGTACACCACTGCTTAACAGTATATTCAAGATCTTCTGTCTAATTATGGGTTTAGAATGAGTTTAGTGCCTCTGCATTTTTTATAGCTACTTTTGTGTTTGATGTTAGTTTGATTTTATAGGTAACAGTCATAATTGTTCAGTTTGGGAATTTATTTAAATTAAAGTATTAGACAAAAATAAAAAAATACCCTCATAAATGGGAAAACATCCACCTAAAAATATTTACTATTTAATATTTATTATTTAAAATATTTACCCTTCATAACAAAGTACATTTCTGACAATGGTTCTGGTCCTCTAATGTGATTGGACAAAGGGCATTACAAGAGTGGCAATATTTAGTATAACAGCACTAGGATGCTTCATTATTTCTGTCACTCCACTTGTCTGTGTTTGCAGCATTCCAGTCAGATCAGTCTCTACACTGTTTGGTGACACACAATGGTTGGTACTATTTTGGCTTCGTTTGGAACTATTTTCATTAGCAGAGAAAAAGTAGACAAAATAATTGGATGTATTATGTCTAAAATGTAAGTAAGTCAATATAAAATTCTTACTGACAGATACTTCATATAAACACTTTCCTCGTTTCTATGGCTGAATCACAGCTAAGCTGATATTTAGTACAACAGCACTTACTTGCCAACTTAAATATACAGTTGAAAACCAATGAGCGGCAACATGATCACACAGGAAGTTGGTATGTTGTTTCCGAAAGTTGGAGGTTTGGAGGTTGCATTTTTCCCTCTAACATTAAATATTTAATCCACTGATGGTTCGGTTAAGTTTTGGGGGTTTGGGGTGGGGGGTAAGGTTCATAAAATAACCATTCCTCTTCACTGTATTACATCCTGTACAGCTGAAAACAACCCGCTTTATAACGCACTTTTGGCGCCCCCTCTGTGTATATTTCGAATGGAAAATGTAGCTTTGGCCACTGGGGGCAGTGTTTTTAGCTACAGAAAAGTCAACCTACTGTTTCCGATTTCATTGTGAGATCAGTTTGTGAGTGGGGAATGTAGGCTAATGCTTTTTTAAAAAGTTACTTTTAAAACAATTTTGCTACAATAAAAAAAATTCATACCGTGGAAACGGTACAACCCTTACTTGATTTAGTCCTTGCCTTGCGAGCCAGAGCCACAAGAAGTTCATTCTGCACCTATTAAAAGAAAAAAATTGTGCCATGGTTCTTCAGAGAATCAAACATCTGCTACTCAAACCAAGCCTTACAAAAACCAAGCTTTACTGAATGCACATACTGTAATACTGTAGTTTGCTCTATATTATTCTAAACCTGCTGCTTGAGAAAGGAATTCTTCAGTGAGCTCTTTCTTCTTTTTTAGAAGAAAAAAATCTTCTAAACTGTTAAACGTAGCTTAATCAATTTTAGAAGACATCTCTAACGCAATGAATTTACATTCATGTGCTCAGCACTACATTTTAGATCTATTTTATTCTGGGTGACTCATACTTGGAAGTTTTTAGCATAGTATAGGTAAATGTTCTGTTCTTTAACAATCACTGTCTTTGATTTCTAAACTACCATACAATATTTTTGAGTATGAAGACTTAGGGCCAGATTATGGATCCATGACTGGAGGCTCATGTCAGTCTGAGGCCACACTGGCCAGTCCATAATCCAGCCCTGTGAAAACTGACTCAAAACTGTATATGGATCTATTTGTGTTCTGACTGCACTCTTACCAAATCCATGTATTCTGAAGTAGTGACAAATCTCTGAGCACATGGGCACATTATGGGCATATTATGAACACAAATATATCCTATCCATCAAGCATCTAAAAAGGAAATATCACTCAGTTATGAAGGGCAGTCCATCTGCTCTCTGACAATGGTAGGCCTGTGCTTTAGTAAACCAGGTGCGTATCAGTAAGTAATGAAGATGTTTAACTGTGCTTAGTGGCCCATAAACACTACATGCCCTATGGGCCATCTGATGTGGCAGCTTCCGGCCTGATTGTACAGACTCTGGAGGATGACAAATGGAGCTGGACTGGGAAATGTGCAACAGTGACCCTGCACAGGCCAAATACAAATGCTCACATTAACCCTCAGAGACCCACTGTAGCAGAATTGCAACATTTAAAGCAATTATATATATATATATATATATATATATATATATATATATATATATATATATATATATATATATATACACCAAAGGTTTTACACCCAGGAAAAAAAAAGTACTTTCACAATTATGTTTAAAATTATAGATGGTAGTCTAGATGGCCAAGAAAAAGCTATTTTGTTCTACATGAGGGTGGTCCCTCGTAATGTATTTTTACAATACCATTGAATAGGTCTCAGTTTAAAGTCCATCACGTATGCGTTAAAGCTATTCAATAGCAATAGCAGTTGCTCGGCTGGCGAAGAATAATCAGAATACACAGATACTTTTTTTTTAATGGCCGTCAATGAAGAAAGATTCTTAACAATGGTATAGATATCCATAATGCTATAGTTATGGTATCTATCAGCACTGCCAACTGGACCATGCTAACCAAACCTTAACCCCTTGAGTGAAACATACAAAAAAAAAAAAAAAAAAAAAAAGAATATATATATATATATATATATATATAAGTGCACCTTTAACCCACTACCTGAAAGAGAGAAACTCAATTACATATTTGAAGATCATCTTAAATTCAATTACGTATTTGGTTAGAGGTCATGCTCTAAATCCTATATTTATTGAATGTGTTGAAATGTAAAACAGCCACAACCACTAGCTATATGGTAAATGTATAGCCCTTTGATGAAGCCATCAAAACGAGCATGTCAAATGTTTAGCTGAACACAGCAATTCAAATGTTCAGGTGAAATTTATTGTGAGCATCATCAGTTCCCCAGGGTGTCCGAAGCAAATGCCGACCTTCTCAGAATCACAGAAAATGGCTTTATATTTCTGTTTCCAAGGTGACTGCAGGTGCTCGGGCCACCTTGAGGAGAGGTTCTGCAACATTACCTTAATGGCTGGAAGCGAAGCATGTGCCACATGGCCACAGTAATGTACTGATTCAGCCATTACACCAGAGCTGCTGGCTCTCAAATGGACAAAGCACAGGTGTAACAGTTTCTGTGCACGTAAAAAAAAATGTCTGCACTAAACCACTAAACATTTATATTGTGGTTCAAAGAGTAACTTAAAAGCTGGGAAAATCTAGTTGTCATTAGATGTTTATATAAAACCTTCAACAAAATTACAAAATTAAAGAGTTGGAAATGATAAAAGCTCATTAGTAGCAGTTAGTATGGAGACAGTAAAAGCAATAGTTTTCTTACCGTTGAGGTGAGATGCTCCAATGCTCTCATTTGAAGAACAGAATTACAAACATCTGAAGTTTTCGGTGTGTTTTCTGTACAGCTAAAGACCAATATAAACCACAACGTCATATCAGTCAAGTGTATAGTTTCAAGAACAGACAACCAACTCTTACAAAACGTTACCATTGAATTACCTTTTTTTTTTTTTTTTTTTATACACTACCACGGTTTTTACACTTCATACTACTGTGATGGTAATATAAATAGCATGGTTTATGAACATGGTAACTGCAGTAGGCAGCGCCATGGTATACTGTATTTCAAAGTATCATGGTATGACCATAATAACATACTGTACCATAGTCGTGCCACAGTACTTTTTTGTAAAGGTAAAAAATAAATAAATAAATAAATAAAAATGTAATTGTGGTACTGAACAGTTAAAACTGCAAATCATTAGCTACTCTGGTCAACAGAGATTTGCTGACACTGACGGGGATGGCTACCACTATTTATCAATCTGGAGAAGCCTGGAAAAATATATTCTTTCTAAAGACGGTCTTCCTGTCCTGATAAAGCCACTCAGACAGCACCAACATCAGACAGGAAATGATGCAGAGAGACACAGCCTATAGACTTCCACTTACGTCCATTGACCCCCTGCTTACGTACTGTTTTCCAAAGAGCTAAATGTCACTGATCGGGGCGAATGAGGCAAAATACTGTATCTCAGCGATGACCAACCAGGGGTAAAAAGATTTTGCTTTTGCTTTGTTGAATATATAAAAATAATTGGTAACACTTTACAGTAAGGTTCTATTTGTTAACATCAGTAAATGTATAAGTTATCATGAACTAACAATGTATAACAATGTACAATTTATTTTTTACAGCATTTATTAATCTTTAAGTTAATTTATAAAACATACAATTGTAAGTACATGTTAGTTAACAATGTATCAACTGTTAACATTAATGTATGTTTGTCATTAACATTAGCCAAGATTAATGAAATGGTGTAAAAGTATTGCTCATTGTTAGATCATGTTAACTAATGCTAATCATCATCCCATCTTCTCATATTCAGTTCCGTTTTAAGAAAATAAAACAAAATGCAAAACAAAATGTGACAGGTTTGGTTCACTTATAGGTTATATTTCATTTATTTCATTAAATTTGACTGTACAAAAGCAGCAAATGACTTTTTTTAAATGTCACATCTGGTTTTCATGTATAAATACATTTGCCCTTATAAGGTCTTGCTTTTGTGAAAATTTCAGAACTGATAGACACACAAGTTCAGGTGTCTTATTAAAGCTACTTGGTCAGTTTTTCAACTATGGTATTAATAGTTTTTAGTTTAAAAGTGCATCATTGTAATAATTTTACATGGACTGTTTACCCAAAATGAAAAATCTATCGTCATTTAGTCACCTTCGTGATTTTCTAAACCTGTATGACTTTCTTTATTCCGTGGAACACAAAAGATGTTAGGCAGACTTACTGTTCAGCCTCTGTCACATTTACTTTAATTACATCCTTTTTTCATACAATGAAAGGGAATGGTGACTGATACTGTAAGTCCCTAATAGCGTTTGGCAAGTTACAAAAAAAAGTAATCCACTAAAAATGACTAACTACTACTCCTAAATTATAATTGCTTTACTGATTACTTAATTTAAAAGTAATCACATTACTAATTACTTTTAAATAATCTAAAAACCTTGTCATAATAATTTTTTTATTTTTCCGCTCAACAAATTCAAAATAATGTCTATTTTCTCCTTGTTCATTGTTGCACACCCTGTTACAGAAACGCAGATGTACAGATGAACATATGAATTCGCTTTTTCTTTTCTTTTTTTCTTTTCTCCCCTTTTCTCCACAATTTGGCATGCCCAATTCCCAATGCACTCTGATTCCTCATGGTGGCGTAGTGACTCGATCCATGTGGCGGACGACGGATATCCGTTGCCTCCGCTTCTGAGACAGTCAACCCACGCATCTTATCACGTGGCTTGCTGAGCGTGTTACGGCGGAGACTTAGCACGTGTGAAGGCTCACTCTATTCACCGCGTCATCCATGCACAACCCACCACGCGCCCCACCAAAAGCGATTTTCACCTTACAGTGACCACAATGAAGTTAACCCATTTGACTCTACTCACCCTAGCAACCGGGCCGACTGGTTGCTTTGGAAGTCTGGCTAGAGTCACTCAGCACACCCTGGATTCGAACTTGCAATTCCAGGAGTGGGAGTCAGTGTCTTTGCTTGCTGAGCTACCCAGGCCCCCTATGAATTCACATTTTATCTGTATTACACTTCAATAATATTATTTTAGAAAAATTTGCAACCCAAGTAATGTACTTAAAAGTAATTACTTTCATTGAAATTCAGTAACTAATCTGACTACAAGAATTTAAAATGTAATGCATTACACTACTTTTGTGCCTAAAAGTAATTAGATTACAGTAACAAATTACTTTGTAATTCAATTACACCCAATACTGGTCCCTAATATTCTGCCCTTTTGTGTTTCACAGAACAAAGTCATATGGGTATGGAATCTGTATAAAGGTAAGTAATTGTGGACATCATTTCCATTTTTGGTTGAGCTCTCCTTTTTATAAGAACATACTAAATGATTAAAAGGAACTCATTTCTGGTTTGTTGTCGATGAAGGGGTACTTGAGCCTTACTGATGGCGCTGTGGGGATACATGAGGCAAAAAAGGTTGGAAAACACAGAGCCATCAATAATGTTGAAAAACTTGAGATAGCAAGACAGCGACAAAGCACCAAAGAAAAAACAAAGGGAAAGAGAAAAAGTGCAGAGGCAGTGAGGGAACACACAGACAGCCTGCATCATACACGGACATGTTTGTAAGCTGAAGAGATGTGCTTTGACAGAAGTGGAAGGTCAGAGGGAGAGCTCTGTGCAGTGGTGCGACCCTCAGAACAGGTTGGGTATGTCTGAATATCTGAGAGTGAGACAGACGGAGCCTGGAGCAACATCACTCTTCTTTTAATGTCCTGCACTCTGTGGTGTGTTGTCACGTAGACATCTGCTGGTAAAGTCTGGATCAGCAGCTCACATTACTGCATTGGTATGCTCAAATATTGCTCCTGACTGATGTCTCTAAATTACATTTCCCTGCCACATTTATCCCTTGCATTACAAATTGGGTCCTAGGTACTAGAGATCATCACTTATAATAGTACTGTAGTTCTGCCTAATGTGCTTCAGAACAGTGCTACAAGATTCCAAGTCAGGAAAAACAATAAAAGAGGTATAGTACATCCTTTTTATATATGTTTATTTTTAACTCACTTTAGGTAATCATTAAGGGCTGTTGACAGGACCAGGCACGTTCTATTAGCACTAGATGGTAAATTAAAAGCTATGAAGTTTAACAATTCAGGGAGACAATGTCTGTGATGACCTTCAAGCTCAGAAAATTACAATAGCATTAAGCTTTTTTTGTGTAAACGTGTGCTCACCATCTGTGGGTTCCAGCTCGGAGCTGAACGTGAGGCAGCTGTTGCAGGAGCAGATGCACTGCACTCTGCCAGTTGGCCTGGTTTCTGAAATCACAGCTCTGAGCCTCACATTCTTCAAAAGTGAACTGGTACAAAGACCTAGAGTCCTTGAATCCATCCTGCTGCTCCACTGGACACAAAATAGGGTTTAAAGTTAAAGATCACCCTGCTGGACAAAAAACCAGCATAAGCTTCCAACCTGGTCAGACTGGTTCAGCTGGCTGGTTTTAGAGAGGTTGTGGGTCAAACTGGGTTAAGGTTTTTTTTTTTTTTTTTTTTTTTTCCAGCAGGGCTGTTCTACTAAAATCTTTAAAGCAAGCATAGACAAGCCATATTTAAAGGGATAGTTCACCCAGAAATGAAAATTCCCTCATCATTTACTCAACCTCATGCCATTCCAGACATGTATGACTTTCTGTCTTCTGCAGAACACCAATGAAGATTTTAGAAGATTATCTCTGCTCTGTAGGTCCATAAAATGCAAGTGAATGTTGACCAAATCTTTGAAGCTCCAAATGCACATAAAGGCAGCATAAAAGTAATCCAAAAAACTCCAGTGGTTTAATCCATGTCTTTGAAGCGATCCAATTGGTTTTGGGTGAGAACGGACCAAAATGTAACACATTTTTTACAGTACATTTTGCCATTGCAGTTTTTAGGCACGATTATGATTTCAAGCTCAATTACACTTCCTAGAACTTGACGCATGCGCAGAGTTCTAGGTGGCACTAAGAAGTGTAATTGAGTTTGAAATCATGATCGCAAGGGAGACTGCAGATGTCAAGATTAATTGTGAAATTTTTTTTATATTTTGGTCTGTTCTCATCCAAAACCGTTTGGATCCCTTCAAAAGACATGGATTAAACCACTGGTGTCATATGGATTACTTTTATGCTGCGTTTATGTGCTTCTTGCCGCTTCAAAGTTTTGGTCACCATTCACTTTCATTGTGTGGACCTACAGAATTGAGATATTCTTCTAAAAATCTTCATTTGTGTTCTGCAGAAGAAAGTAAGTCTGGGATGGCATGAGGGTGAGTAAAAGGATTTTCATTTTTGGGTAAAATATTATTTTAAATGTATATATCTCTAACAGTGATGTAGTAATAAATCACTAATTATTTAAAGTACCAGTATTCTTTTCTGGTCGGACACTCCATAGGGAGCTTGGATGTATTAAAGATTCAAACTGTATATAACGCTTTATCAAAAATTCACCCAAACTATAGCCACACCATCTGCTTGTGCTCATTTGTACACTGAAGAAACAGTCCAATAATTCAAAGCAAGAGTTGTGTCTCATCTGTTTACCTGAGAGCAAAATGCCCAAGTCCAGGAGAATGTTCCAGATTCTGGAAGCTATTGCCCTGTTCTGTATAAATTCACAGTGATCCATCAGCCATTCCACCAGCTCCAGACCGATATATGTCCTCCTAGTGGGCCAGATGAACACAGGAAGACTTTACATAATTTATATGAGCAAGTTACAAACAAAAATGTTACCCAAAATAAAAGTGATCAGAAAATGTTAATGCTCTGCAAACATTTTTACATGATATTATTTTGGTGACTGTTTAAAAAAAAAACAAAAAAAAAAAAAAACTATAATGCAAAGAAAAATGTACAGTGAGCTGAAAACTACTGCAAAATAAACACAAAAAAGGTGATCAGGACCCAATGCAAAGTGGAACAGCCAATTCCAGAGATCAATGTAATAAAAAGCAGTTAATGACAAGTTGTGCGATTCTGTTCACTTAGTATCCCATTGACTGGAGAGAATTGTACTGCATGTCACTTTGGAAATTTCGATTACTTTCTTCATGAGTCTCATGTTACATTTCTAACTTACAGTGTGTCTGAATTAGGGCTGCACTATTATGATTATTTCCCTTGATATTGTAATTGCGATTAGTTTCTATAAATAAAATTTACATTAAAATACTTATTTGGGGTGGATCAACTCCATACCACATTCTTGACATTGGCTACACATCTAAAACAAGCTAAGAACGGTGTTCTTGAATGACTTTATTGCTGTTTTATACATCAGTAAATCAATACTAGTTACCTTAACGGTCAACTTTACATTGGCCTTCTTAGAATAAAAAGCAAAGCTGTTATTCACATTTTTAATAAATCATACACAGAAGTGTGCAATGGATATGTCTCTGCTTGGTTAAAATTATCAACCACTGCCAAAACATATGTTTAATAGAAAATTAAATGGAAAATTTGATGAAACATGAGTAGACCTACATGGACTGCTATACCTGACACTTTTCACGATTAGTTAATTGTGGCAGTTGTAACTGTAATCTCGATTATTTATTTGAATAACTGTGCAGCCCTATTCTGAATTGTTCATATTCAAAATTATTTCCTGTGTCTTTTTGTATTAGTATTTCACTAGAGTATTAGAATGACAGATTAGCATTTGCAACATGTTATGGTAAACATAAATGTATGTGACACTCTCCCCTTGTATTAAGGCTATAGTTTATCTATCACAGGAAAACAGTGTATTATGTTGAAATTTACCTGATGATTCTTGCCAGTTTAATATGTGCTTTCCAGTTATCCTGGCCAGTGGATAAGCAAGCATTCCTGAGTGCTCGGCCAGCACATGGCACATTTTTCACACAAGCCTCAACAACACACAAAGAACATTCTTAAAGTCATGATAAACTGGAAAGATTTTTATAAAAAAAACGCTGCCAGCAATGCAGACAGGAACAACATGGAGGCATAATGCAACAAAAACCAATGACGATACACACTAACAGCAATGTTAACATGAAATGTTTTAATAAATGATTCTTAAAATGCATTTAATTTATTTAATAATTTATTTCATGTATTATTTAATAACACATTTTAAAAAACATTTCAATAAAAAACTATGGATCAGTTGGATCGGAAAGTGAATGAAAAGTAGCCATTAAGTGGCCATGGTAACTCCGTCACTGTTTGAAAAGCATGCCAGGACACCTCATGAAGTTGGCTGTAGCTAGGCAAAGAGTGGCAAAGGGTGACTTTTAAGAAGCTAAAATTTCATTTTTTTATTTGTTAAACATTTTAGGTCACTACATAATTCCCATACTTTAATTTGTGTTGTTTAATAGTTTTGACGACTTTACTACTTTTTATAGGCCACGTCCACACTAATCCATTTAAGTTTGAAACCTTCAGTACGTTTTCAGTTTCCTAACGTCATTGTTTTCATTGTGTTCTACTGTGGATGAGAGATGTGAACTTAGCAAGATTCATGTGTTTTCAAATGAAAAGTGAATGTAAGCCTTAAATGTGAAAAAAAGTAATAATAAAGAGGAGTAGGTGTGTTCCAACTTTTGACTGGCAGTATATAACATTTTTAACATGGATTTTAAAAAAGAACAAAAAACTAAAAATAATCCAAGAAATTCAGAAACTGTAGCTTGAAGCAGTTATACACTGCATGCCCAATTATTAGGCAAATTGCATTCCTCAGGATTAATTTTATTGTTGAACAAACACAATGCTCTCAGTCAATCCAAAATGTTATTGAACCTCAAACCTGAATGTTTAACAAAGGAACAGTGAGTTTTGTCTTTCTCAGGGTAATATATAAGTGTGCACAATTATTAGGCAACTAAATTACAAAAATAATTTCTCCCAACTCAATTGTTTATTCTCAATTTTTAGAGTAGGTGCAACAAATAAGTAACACAAAATGACAATTAAATAAAATGTTTGGCCTTTCAAAAATATTCAGTGACCACTATAGCCACCCTTCTTTTCAATAACTGCCATGAGCCTTTCATCCATGGAGTCTGTCAGTTTCTTGATCTGTTCATGATCAACTTTCCCTGAAGCAGCAAACACAGCCTCCCAAATGCTGTTCAAAGAGGTGTATTGTCTTCCCTCACTGTAAATCTCACATTTGAGAAGGGCCCACATGTTCTCAGTAGGATTTAAGTCAGGTGTGGAAGGGGGCCAAGTCATTATTTGGGCATCTTTGAGGCCCTTGCTGGCTAGCCAAGCAATGGAGTACTTGGATGCAAATGATGGAGCATTGTCCTGCATAAAGATCATGGCCTTCTTGAATGCTGAGGACTTCTTCCTGTACCACTGCTTGAAGAAAGTACTTTCCAGAAACTGGCAGTAGGTTTGAGAGATGAGTTTCAGTCCTTCTTCAACTTGAAAAGGTCCAACTAACTCATCCTTAATGATAGCAGCCCATACCAGTACCCCTCCTTCACCTTGCTGGCACCTGACTGGCACCTGACTCGAAGTGGTGCCCTGTGTCCATTAGTGATCCAGCTATGGGCCCATCCATCTGGTCCATCAAGGGTCACTCTCATTTCATCTCTCCATAAAACTTTGAAAAATCTGTCTTCATGTATTTCTTTGCCCAATCTTGACGCTTCAACTTGTGAATATATTCAGTGGTGGTCATGTTCAGCCTTCTTGACCTTGGTCATGTCTCTGAGCACTTGGCACCTTGTACTTCTGGACACTCCAGATAGGTTGCAGTTCTGGAATATGGTGGCATTGGAGGATAATGGGTTCCTGGTAGCTTCATGTTTAATTCTCCTCAAGTCTTTTGCAGTTAATTTGCACCTTTTCTTCTCCATGCGTTTTTTGCGCCCCAGTTGACTATTCGCAAAAAAACGTGATTGTCCGGTGGTCACGCCTCAATAGTTTAGCTATTTCAAGAGTATTGCATCTGTCTGAAAGGCATTTTACAATATTTGACTTTTCAGTGTCAGTAAAATCTCTTTTTTGGCCCATTTTACCTGAGGTAATGAAGCTGCCTAATAATTATGCACACCTTGATATAAGGTGTTAGTCACTTTCGCCACACCCTCCCTCATTACACAAATACATACCACCTGAAAATGACTGAATCCAATAAGCATTCAAGTTTATATGGTTTGGAGTTGGAAAATGTGCATGGAAACAATGATAAGATCAGAATACTCACTTGCCTAATAATTGGGCACGCAGTGTATATCCCACCCAAAAACAAGTGTTTATTGCAGACAATAGATAACATGTTTTATCCATCTACTGAAATGCATTTTGACACCACGAAACAACCAGATTTTCAAGTCTCTGAATGATTGAAAGTGATAGTGATGGGAAGTAAATGCCTTATATACCTTGTGTCTAGTCTGTCCTGAATTTGAACAGTGGATGGACTCAGGTGGCGGCTTCTGAGATTTAATCTATAGCATGGGAAGAAAAGAGGTTAGACATCTAAAAAACAATAAAAGCTCTGTCTTCAGACAATACACTCTGTCTACTATAGTTTATCTTAAAACATCTGCTATGAAGATTACATGCAGGAGTTCTTTAAGATTACCATCATGTCTAGCTTTTCTAAACTGTCTAATTCAACTAAAACATTTGACAAAAAACAAAATATCAGATTGGGTGAAACATCCATTTAATAGTGATAACACCTGCTAGAACATCTACAGATAACAATATGTGCTTTAGCTAGTTAAAAGAATATATATTATTGGCTAATTATTAAATAAAGGCAATTTACACAGCCGAGTTCAGCCTACTCTACTCTGTGTCTGCTCAAAATTCTGTGTAAAGCCGCAATGGTGCATAAAAGCCAGACTAAATGATGCCTGCTCTGACCCACCTCAGCCTCTAAAATCAAAGGCAGTTCTGATGCTGCTTTGGTTATTTGTAAATGAAATGCAGCATCAGATCAGCCTTTTTTGTTGTCATGATAGAGAATATTTACCATAATTTAGGTTTATATTTAAAATTATAACTTCATAATTTCATTCACCTCATATTTCTGTATTCATAATTGGGCCTGGCCAGTACCTGGAAGTGGTATTAGGGAAGTCAGCAGGAGGTGCTCACCCTGTGGTCTGTGTGGGTCCAAATGGCCCAGTATAGTGACGTAGACACTATACTGTAGTGATGGGAAGATCGGATCATTTTACTGACTTGAATCTTTGAGTCTCGTTCAGCAAAACGAACGAATCTTTATTCAAGTCATACAATTAATTTCGTTCATTTGAGCCGAATTAAATTAAAATGTTACATTTTCAATAGCCAAATCCCCCCCAACACGTCTTCTTATGCACACTTTGATTATAGTCCCAATAAGGACAAATTATGAGAAACAGAAAGATTAGTTCACCTCTGGAATCTTCTTGTCAGAGTCGTTCGTTCTTTTGTCACTGCATAGCGTATATGGCTGTCACGTGACAAAAGAACGAACGACTCGGACCAGAAGACTCGAGAGGTGAACTAATCATTTCTGTTTCCTGTACAGCACCTATGCGGTTTTCACATAACAAACGAATGGAGGTTGCGCAATGCACATGCACGGCCAACACAAAATGAACCAATCACTCTCTGAGACTTCTCGTTCTTCTGAGTCACATAAAAGATTTGTTCAAAATGAACGAATAGTTCATGAACGACCCATCACTACTATACTAATACTATACTAAAAAAGCACCGTCTTTTGGATGAGATGTTAAACCGAGGTCCTGACTCTCTGTGGTCATTAAAAATCCAGGGGCACTTCTCATAAAGAGTAGAGGTGTATGTAGCCACATTCCCCCCATTGGCCCTTATCTATCATGGCCTCCTAATAATCTCCATCCCTGAATTGGCTACATCACTCTACTCTCCTCTAAACCAATAGCTAGTGTGTGGTGGTCATTCTGGCGCACTATGGCTGCCGTCGCATCATCCAGGTGGATGCTGCACACTGGTGGTGGTTGAGGAGATTCCCCCCAATGCTATGTGAAGTGCTTTGAGTGCCTAGAAAAGCGCTATATAAATGTAAGGAATTATTATTATTACATATTTAAAGCATGCATTTTTTATAACATTATTTTTGTGTAAATGCATTTATGCTACCTCTGAGCAGCATTAAGTATGCGACTTCAGATACAACTTCTGTGCCACCTTTGCAGTGTAAAGATGGCTTAATTCTAACCTGTACTGCCCTACAAAGCCAAAACACAGTAACTACACCAACACTGAGAAAAATGGCTTGTTAAATTTTCTTAATTGTAATGGATTATGCACGGTTTATAAAATATCACTGTTTTCTCTGATTCTGAGTATAATAAATAATCTGTAAATGGGCATATTATAGCCTAAGATTATAACTCAGTTTTAACAAAATGTGTAGTTAATAAAAGTGGCTTTGCAGGCCAGTGTACAGATTGAGTGATCTATAAAAAAAAAAAAGAAGTGACCACACAAGTATAAAGCTTTGTTAAAAGTGAAATAAATGCCTCAATTGTGTGTTCCACAGCTAATACAAGACTTCAAAAGCTGTTAGCATTGTGCCTCCAAAGAAACCAGAATACAACAATGCAAGAAAGCCTGATTGTCCATTACTCTTTGTGTACTTCAGCTAAATGACTCATGTGGGTTGTTGGAGAAACACAAAGCGAGTCATTTTTGCTGTCAGTGTAAACTACTGTTCCATGTCTAGAAAATGGTATATTGAAATGATGGAGGCATTTTTAATTCATATTATGTTTTAGATATTTACCTGTGTATAAGACAGATATTAGAAACGTACAAATTGTACAAATAAATAAATAAGTACTGTAGACATTTAAGTGAGTTTAATCTAAAACGTATTCCTATTTTCTTTAAGTCTCAAGCAGGAACTTAAACTAAAACTTCTTGTATATTTGCAATGCATTCAGTTTTTATGACTTCATATTCATTTAGAGACAACATGGAATATTTTGTACTTTTAAAGTCATGGCACCACTGCAGTCAGGCCCATAGATAATGGGGTGAAAGGTGTTAACAATTCTGGGGGGGGGGGTTGGGCAACAAATTTTTAATTATTTTTTTAATATGCAAGGGCCCCAGACCAATATACAGGCAGGGGGCCCAGAATTCCATACTTCGACCCTTACTAATGTGGACAGCTAAACAACATAAAGTTTATTAAAATGGTAAAGAAAGAAAGAAAGAAAGAAAGAAAAGTTGTGAGCATTTTTTAAAGAGACTTTATACAAATACTAACTTTAAATGCACCTAAGTACATTGTAGGCACTTTTAAATGTCTCAAAGTACACTCACAACTTCCAGGCTCTTTTTGAACTGAGTTTCATTCTTCTTCAGTAGGACAGGACGAAGGTCATTTATGCTGCTGTGATCTTTGAGGACTTTTCTCCAGCGCCAGCGTATGAGAGCACCCTTGACCACAGGCGGACTCTCAGCCTCCTCCATACCCGGAGGTCCGAGAAAGAATACAAATCACAACAGGTTGAGGGGAAGTTTTGATTCATGTGCCGAGATATCCTTTAGAATCTAAAGTTTACGTCACTGACGAATGATTAGTCGTCACAGGTGAGCAAATGAAATCGATAGAAGTATATAACCGGTCCGTACAGCGTTAGATCAGTCGACGTGCAGAGCTTCTGTAAAGACTGCAGACATCATGACAATGGAAGACATGTGAGTAAACAGAGGTGCGGGGTAGTGAAAGGTAACATGTCACATGACCTGAGTGGGCTGTACCTGTGAGATCACTGATAATAACACGTTTGGTAGTGTTAATGGGATGTATAAAATAAATGGTATTGCACATTCGTGTTGTCTAAACTATAGCATCAGACGCGACATTATCTAACCCCAGTCACACTTTGCATTGCATTTAAAAGTAATTAACTTGTAATTATATATATGCCACTGTGTACAACGGATGTAATTATGTAATCTATGACACTACTACTTAACAACTGTGGTCCATGTAGAGCAGTAAACTAAATATATTGGTGATTTTAAGTCTTTGTGTGCCTGTACGGTGTAATAAATTTGTTCTTTGGATTTGGTTTACAGTGACATCTGGTGGACACAGGGTGGAATTACAGAGCAACCCATACAGTTCACCCAAAATTAAAATTCTCGCATCATTTACTCACCCTCACGCCATCCCAGATTATTATAACTTTCTTTCTTCTGCAGAACACAAACGAAGATTTTCAGAAAAAATATCTCAGCTCTGCAGGTCCATACAATTAAAGTGAATGGTGACCAGAAGGTCTAAAAAGCACATAAAGGCAGCATAAAAGTAATCTATGTGTCCAGTGGTTAAATCCATATCTTCAGAAGCGATATGATAGTTTGGGGTGAGAAACAGATTCATATTTAAGTCCTTTTTTACTATAAATCTCCATTTTCAATTTAGCTTTCTTCTTCTTTTGTTTTTGGCGATTTACATTTTTTTGTGCATATCACCACCTATAGACCTTATTCACGATAGCGCCATTTTTTATTTTTAATGGGAATAACAATGAGGTTGTGAGGGATAGAAGTACAGTCTCTTCAATGGGCTGTACTGCAGTCTAAATTGTTTTTGGATCATTCCGCAGACAAAACATTGATACAATATCCGTCCAAGAACATTCAGTAGACATAAAACTTCAGACAACATGAGTTGTGGAAAATCAGATGTGATCTAGGAGCTTTACACAGCTTTATACCGTTCATGCCATTGAAGAGATGTAAGTCTATCCCTTACAGCCTCGTTGTCATTCCTATTAAAAATCAAAGATGGCCTAGCATGAATAAGGTCTGGGCAGGGAAGAGAATTTATAGTAAAAAAGATCTGTTTCTCACACACATCTATCATATAACTTCTGAAGAAATGGATTTAACCACTGGAGTCGTATGGATTACTTTTATGCTGCCTTTATATGCTTTTTGGACCATCAAAATTCTGGCCACCATTCACTTGCATTTTGATGACCTACAGTGCTGAGATATTATTCTTAAAATATGTGTTTGTGTTCTGCAGAAGAAAGGAAGTCATACACATCTGGGATGGCATGAGGGGTGAATAAATGATGGGAGAATTTTTATTTTTAAGTCCTTTTGGGTAGTTGACAAATAACATGGACAGTAACTTTTTTCAAAATGAAAACTGTATATATATATATATATGTATGTATGTATACACACAAGGTTGAGAGGGTTACTTTTGAAATGTATTCCACTACAGATTACAGAATACATGCTGTAAAATGTAATTTGTAACGTATTCTATTATATTACTCAAAGTCAGTAATGTATTCTAAATACTTTGGATTACTTCTTCAGCACTGGTAGATTTTTTCACTTGTTTTGATGATAAAAACTCAGTAAGATAAAATACACATGTTAAAAATACATTCTCTGAGAAACCTAAATATCTTATGCAATGTTGTTTCTAAAACAAGAAAAATCAAATTGATCTTGTTTTAAGGATTTTTAGATATTTTTACAGGAAAACAATACAAAAATGATTATCAAGAATACGATTTTTCCCCTAATATCAAAGATCTTACCAGAAAAAAAGAAATTATGATCCAACGTGAATTTTCTTGAAAAAAAAATATATGATCGTGCCTGGTAACATGTGCAAGTATAATGTCTAGAAATAGCATTTTATCTTAGCGTAAAGCTGACAATTTACACAAGGTTTATTTCTATTTCTTCTGCTCCAAACTTACTTCAAACGTACTTCTCTGTCTGCTCGTATGAATGTAACACATCATAAGAAATTGTTTCACCGCTGTTCAAATGCACTTTGGATCGCATCATTTATATGTATACATTTTTCCATCTGAAAGGACTAAATATTAAATGAAACAAATGACAATAAAATGCAAAGTAATCTCTTCAGTAATTAAAATACTTTTTGAATGTAACTGTAGTGGAATACAGTTACTTATATTTTGTATTTTAAATATGTAATCCCATTACATGTATTCCGTTACTCCCCAACCCTGTATACATACATATACACTACCGATCAAAAGTTTTGAAACACTTACTCATTCTTTATTATAATTTTTTTTTCTTCACATTTTAGAATAATGGTAAAGTCATCAAAACTATGGAATAACATAAATGGAACTATGGGAATTATGTTGAGACTAAACAAAATCCAAAATAAATCAAAACTGTGTTATATTTTAGCATCTTCAAAGTAGTCACCCTTTGCCTAGAATTTGCAGTCATGTACTCTTGACATTTTCTCAACCAACTTCTTGAGGTATCACCCTGGGATGCTTTTTCAACAGTATTGAAGGAGTTCCCATCTATGTTGGGCACTTATTGACTGCTTTTCTTTATTATTTGTTCCAAGTCATCAATTTCAACTCATTTGAAACATTTAAGCATATGCCTTCAGATCAAAAGATTTTTAAGATCATGAGAAACATTTCAGTCAAGTGTTTCAAAACTTTTGACCGATAGTGTGTGTATATATATATATATATATGTATATATATATATATATACACACACGAAAGTTTTCAATTGAGTATAGCCTATCGCATTGCAAGATGCTGCTGTAACTGCTTAAAATGACATGTCATCTACCCATTTACTTTGCAATTATCCACTGGCTATTTTTGAGGATACAGATTAACCCAATGAATCCATTATCTACTGAAAGCACTTTTATTGTTTGTCATTGAACTGTCTAACACTGAAAGATACCTCAAACAACATTTAACGTAACACATCAGCATTGAATTAATAATGATATATGAAATTAAAGATGTTTAATAATACAACTTAAACAGATGTAATGCAGTCTGAGCACTGTACGTATATTTTAACCATTACTTGTAGAGTTGCCTTTCACAAATAAGTTCAAACTAGAGTTAAAAACATAATGTAACAGTTAAGTGCTGAGGTAAGATTCTGTCTTCATCCCTTTTGAACTCAAAGGAAGTAATAGTGAATTTAATGACCATGGCACAATACTTATATACAGGAGACAGGCACTCACTAATTTTTCACCTGAAGAGTTAGGCATAAAACTAAAAAGACATTAATCAGTCAGTCAAAAGCACAAAAAAATAAAAAGGGCTGACTAATGAGAACGCTTTAAGAAGCATTTTAGAGAGGAATGTTCTGTTTCTGTTGGACGAGATTTATTGCTTGTGTGCTTTATTCCGAAACCAAGTAATCTTGACCGTATAAGTGAAAGGTAGACTGTCTGTCTGCCTGCCTGTCAATTTTATGATTTTTAATATACTGTAGCTCAGTTTGGTGATGTTTCATTATATTCTGTTGGTAACATCTGCTTGTCAGCATGCTGTTTCTGGCTGCAAAGGGACAAAATTGAAAAGGCTTACAAGAAAGGATTTTGCTTAGGTGTTAATCCATAAAAAAATCTGTGGTGTCAGATATGTTCGACTATGTTCTTGCTGAAATACTGTGCGTTCTATAACACTTATTAACTTTCAGTGTAAATGTTGGCTTAGTGGCACTTTATAAGCATGAAGGCGTTTCCCTTGTTTGTCAGCAGGAGGCGCTGTTTCCTAGTCTATTTTTCACCTGAGTACTTCGCTGCTTCTGCCAAACTGTTTCTTATGCAGCACTCACAGTGACATATATATATTTTTTATATCCCCTGCTGGAAAGAAAGGTAGCTTAACCCAGCCTAATTCTGTTTGCTGGTATTAGCTGTTTTAAAATGGCTTAAAATGGTCTCACAGCCTGGCCAAGCTAGTGTTCAGATGGTTTAAACTGGACTGCCAGCTTGACCTGCTGTAAAGTGCCCAGAACCCCTTTAAACCAAGCCATCAGACCAACTTAGACCATCTTATGATGGTTTTTGCCCAGTTTTAGCTTCTTTTTGTTTCTCAGCAGGGAGAGCTGAAATTAATCAGCGGTTAAGCAATTTTGTGTGAATCCAAGAATTGCTGCAGCAAACAATTATAGCACAGTGCAGGGATGGAGACACATTCACAAGCTGGTGACAGAGTCTGTGCAACAGCAAAGTCTGCATGTATATCTATGTTGCTTATGTGTTTGTGTGTTGTTTCCTCTTAGCCTTCCCGGCGTACCGGAAGTACATTATGTGTCCCGTCAATATGAACAGGACGGAGATGATGACTAGGATGCCAAAGTGTTGTGGCTGAGGTGCAGAGATGACCATGAGGAAGTGCAGCAGGTCCATCAGGTAGTTCATTGAACTCTGGACTCCATTGACCACCCCGCGCTCTGATTCACATATCGTCTCCTGCAAGAGCTGTGTCACTGTCAGGTCAAAGGACCAGAGACCTGTAAAAAATTGGACAGGTGTCAGTGGGAGGATCTCTAACCTACTGTATGTGTTACTGCTTAAAATGTCACTACCCATTTACTGTGCAATTATCCATTGGCTATTTTTACGTGTACTATATGTGTTTCTGATTAGTATTTTATTTAAGGAATACTGAACCTAAAAAAAAATATTTTTATTTTTTTAAATCTGTCATTATTTACTTATCATTGTGTCGTTCCAAACCCATATTCTGTCATTTTTTTATATTTTATGGAACGAAATAGAAAACAAAATTCACAGAGCTCTTATCCATACCGCGATGGTAGTCCATACAGCTCAAGTGCTATATTCCACGTTTTCTGAAACCAACCGATAGCTTTGTGCAATGAACAGACCAAAATGTATGTAATTGTTCACTGATAAGCTTCCGCTTCGCTGCAGCTCTCAACTCCAAGATGACTTCCCACCTGTTCCATAGCTGACATACTTAATTTAGAGCTGCAGCAGAGGGGAAGATGAACAATGACTTCATTTTCAATCTGTTCATCACATACAGCAATTTTATATATGTGTGTTTAAAAGATTTAGAATAAACAGTAGCTCACTTGTTGTATGGACTAATATTATTATGCTTTTAGTCCTTTTTTGAGCTTGACAACCTGTGGTCACTTTGGACGTTGTATGGATTGTTTGTTGTATGGAAAAGAGTTGTTTGACAATTCTTTGAAAATTCTGTGTGTGTGTGTGTGTGTGTGTGTGTGTGTGTGTGTGTGTGTGTTTCACAGAAAAACAGCATAGTAAATAGTGAATGCTTGTGAGTGAATAATGACAGAATTTTCATTTTTCAGTGCACTATTCCTTTAAAAATCTTTTTATATTACTTTCGCTAACACTTCAAATAATAGCATTCATAATAAAAATATTGCATATAAATTAGGGCTGTCGATTTAACACAATTTAGTGCAAATAATCTGAAAAATAACGCGTTAAAAAATAAATAACACAATTAATCATTCCCCCGACCCATACATAAATTCCATAATAAGGAATGTTCCTACCATCAAAGCCATTCAAGCTTGATGTACCACCTTGATATTTTTGCGAATTTGTGGCAGAAGGTGGCAGTCAGCACTCCAAATGTACAGGCAACGCACCTTGTCAAAACAACAAGAGCAACAGGCAACAAATCCTTCCACGGATGATGCACTCGACAGCTGGACGGAGCACAACAAAATGCAGGATTCTCGAGACGTGTTTTTCAGCTACATTTAACTTGACACAGCATCCAAAAACATACTGTGCTTATGACTAGGGACTCAAAGAGCATCTGATAAATTAGGACATAGACCAACAATTAAAAATAGCGCAGATGGAATTAAGCCAGTATTAGGATTATATATTTAATGATATGGAAATAAAAAAACAATATGTTGCTTGTCTAAATGCTTTGCTTGACTGCTAACACAATTTATGTAAATATGATGTGATGTATTTTATTATGTATATATGATGTGATGTATCTGAATTATAATATTTATTATGTATTTATAATTATTTATATTGTTATATACTAAATGATCTTTATTTGGGGGATTGGGGGCCTTTCTCAGGAAATATTGATTGAGATTAATTGCGATTAATGTGATTAATTAATTGGCACATCATGCAATTCATTCGATTAAAATTTTTAATGGATTGAAAGCCCTAATATAAATGCAATCACAATAGTATTAATGCTAACAAAGTGTAACTCCGTAAGTACATTATAGCTAATGTGAAATCAAAACAGACCCTATTATTTTCATAATAAAAATTTGTTGGTCTTAATGTGCACAATTGATCAGTGTAAGCTATTCTAAAGAAAAAAGCTTGTGCCGAAGCCTTGGCCAGGCACGTTTCACAGTAGCTTTGATGTAGGTGATGCAATTTCGAGTCCAACTCACATCATTTCCCTATCCCATTCCCCAATCCTTCATTATTTTGTCTCCTCTACTTATGACTAAATTAGTAAAGTGCCTAAAAAGGGCCAAAATATAATTCTTCATTTTTATATATATAATCTTTCACAATCTTTTAATTGTAACAACTTTCTCTGGCTCCAAAATTTTTCTTTTCTGGTGATGAAGTCAAGGCAGCATACTGACCATTATTATTACATGGCTCAGATCAGGTATCATTTACAGCATTCTGCGGTCAAATATTTAATATATCCCAAAACTGCCTAATTGACCATTGTCCTAGGCATTGTTTCTAGCACAGCACTACATAGCTGTGCTAGTTTTATGTCTCATTTTATTCACATAATAAAAATAATTTCAACTCAGCAATATTTTGTGTCCATTTATTTATTTATTTGATAAGTAGCCATGTAAAAAGAAGGATAATGGCCAGTTTAGGCTACATTATCCCTTACATATCCTAGCCTAACAAGCTTCATCCTCTCATAATCCAATTAAATCCAGATGGATAAAATCTGAGTCTGGCTTTGCTTTGTTTCCCACTGAATATTCTGTTTTACTTAAAATTTACTTAGCATTTAACTTCTGTACTTCTGTAACTTCTGCCGTATTTCTATTGAAGAATAACTGAGCAATGCTTTTTTTTTCCTTACATAAATTATATCAATAATAATAAAAAAAAAGACTCCACATCCAATCTAGGTTCTGTATGTTCTATATATTTGTATATGTGGATATACTGTCTGTTCTCTAAATATTAAGTATTTTAATAATTATTCTATGTATCATAGCCATGTGTGCACGTAGCTACCAAAATTGATACAATGCACTGAAAGTGCTTAGTACAATTCACAAATACACACAGGGCATTTGATTTCTGTTTTAAATTTAGATTCTAAATTAATGCACAAATAAATGCCAAACTATTTGTATTTGCACCCTGCATTGAAAATAATATATTTCAAACAAGCGCTTGTCCACCATGTGTAAAAACTAATTTTCAATAACATTTCAGAGGTGTTAGTGACATGCAACTTTGTCCTTTGTACCATGCAAATGCACTTTCGCCCATGCTTCAGATGGCAAAAAAGTACTCGTCTTAGGTTAAGGCCACACCTTTTCATAATTAATAATGAGGAGGTACAAATCATACATATCTACTTCATACTGTATCTAGAGACATTCTCTTATTATTGCTTTCAAAGCTGAATTATAAAAAGTCCAATCCCTATTCTTAATTTTCAAAATAACAATTAGATTATAGATAAAAATAAAATAAGGTTAGATTATGTAACGGATTACAATTTAAATTGCGTATTTTGTAATCAGTACCCGATTACATTTCAGAAATTATCTACCCAGAACTGCTTACTTGTGTAATTACAATGTAACATACATGTAACAAGGTAAAAGTCTGACCGTCCTTAAAATGTAAGCAGCCTTCTACTCACCAACTCTAGCCGTAATGACTCCAAGGAACAGCAAGATAATGGAGACATAAGACTCAGGTTCGGTCACTGCTGGTGCATTTTCAAATAGCACAGTGTTATTGGTCCAGTGAATGGAGGAGCGGTCTGGCAGCAGAGGCTGGTTGCTGCCTCCACGCAGTGGGTATCCATGCCTCTGGTGACCTCTGGTCATCCCTCCCACATCCGACGCATTCCACATATTTAGCACGCTGAGGTCCATGGGGCTACCGGGGGCAAACACAGAGCACACACAAAGCAACAGGCAGCCGAGATGCAGACAGCTGGAAATGACCCCAGTGGTGACCAAGCCACATGCTTTCCGCAGCTTTGTAAAAAGGACAGTGCCCAAAAGCCCAGCTACAGCCGATACGCCCATTAGTATGCTGAGCAGCGAGCCGCTGATGCCCTGGGTGTAGGCGTAGCCAGTGGTGATGCAGTCAAAGCCCAGCACTGTCGTGTAGAGGAAGGCCAGACCCAGGCCGGCGAGGAAAACAGGCTGTCTGTAATATGACCTCCATCCCTCTCGGCAGGTGCTGAGGAGCCCGCACAGGCGGTGGAAGCACACTGGTATTTTGGTTATCTGTTGTAAATGCAAGCTGCTGGTGCTCTCTTCAGAGATGGCTGCAGTTGGACACACTGAGGTTATACCTGAATAAAAGAGGATGAATTATATATTTGGTCATCATACAGTGTTGTACAGTCAGAGATATCAGAAATAATAGTAACATATTTCAAGAGCTTACAAATTAAAGACCACATGAAATCATATTTTTCTGGAAGTTTTGTGTCTTTTAGTCCATGTCTGTTAGCTTTGAGGCCATTTATATGCTAGGGCAGGGGTTTTCAAACTTTTCGATGTCTAGGACCACCCAATATGATGATCCCCTTGTGAGGGACTGCCGTTCAAATATATATATATATATATATATAAAAATAAATGTATAAAAAAAATTACCCCAAAATACATATATTTTTTTATTAAGTTTATAGTGATTTTTTCCTTACAATCTTTTTTTCAACTGTTAATGTTTGTGTAGAAGCCTTAAAGGAATATTCCGGATTCAATACAAGTTAAGCTCAATTGACAGCATTTGTGGCATAATATTGTTTACCACAAAAAATAATTTGGACTTGTCCCTCCTTTTCTTTAAAGAGAGCAAAAATCTGGGTTCCAGTGAGGCACTTACAATGGAAGTGAATGGGGCCAATCCATAAACGTAAAAATAATCTCTGTTTAAAAAGTAAAGCAACATGACATAAACAGTATGCATATTAACATGATTTTTGTTTGATAAAAATCACTTACTAACCTTTTCTGTGTAAAGTTATTTCCAATTTTACAACTTTGTTGCCATGATGACGTAACGTCGAAAAACCTACAACATTAAAACGACCGTAAAAACTATTAATTTAACAACTTTACGGCTTGAAAAATACAAACATTTTAACAGATGAATTAATGTAATTGCTTTAATAAAATTATAAGCTTCACATTTTGCCTTTAAACCCTCCACAAATTGGCTCCATTCACTTCCATTGTAAGTGCCTCACTGTAACCTCGATTTTTGCTTTTTTAAAGAAAAGGAGGGACGAGTCGAAATAATTTTTGTGGTAATCAACATTACCCAACAAATGCTGTCATTTGAGCTTAACTTGTATTGAACCTGGATTATTCCTTTAAGAGAAACATTTTCAATTAAATTCAAATGTATTTTTATAGCGCTTTCACAATAAATATTATTCCAAAGGAGCTTTACTAAGATTATGGCCTTATTAATACCCAGTGAGCAAGCTAAAGGTGACTGCTAAAGGTTCAATAAATATTTTTACCACAAACCTAGTAATAGTGATAAAATAATCATAATTAATCTCATGATTTTCAACCAGTCTTTAGAAAGCAGAATGAAACAGTAACAATGTCAAATTCAGTGATGTCAAACTTTTTTTCTTACATTTTACACTTTTCTTTTTTTTTTCTTTTCCTCAGACCCCCTTGCAGCCCCAGGACCCCAGTTTGAAAACCCCTGTGCTAGGGTACTCCTCAAAGCCAACAAAACTAACTTTTAGTAGATGTACAGAGTAAAATGTATTGTCTTTCTCTTCTGGAAAAATGGACCAAAAATTTTGATGACTCATTCTGATCTTGTTGATTGTATGAGCTCATTCTCAGCGGTGTAAATAAAAACATTTTGTATAACAAAATGCTTTTATAAAATTATTTAAGGATGAGCCCTTCAATATGTCCTGTTTCAATAGGAAATACATCAACAGAGGAAAGAAATTGAGTTTTTTCAAACCATTTCATGGGGTCTATAATATCTATCAATTATACATTTATTCTCCGGTATATTAGTTGTTAGACTTTTGATCATGTAAAACCATTAGCAGTCTTTGTGATCAACCTAATAACAGTTTATGCTCAAGAATCACTTTACCTTGGGAGCATTTTCTTTCTCTTTTCTTCTCTAAATAGCTTTGATGTTCCATTGCTGGTGGTTTGACAGACAGCTCTGGTACAATACGGTAGACCCTGGAAAGGAAGATGAACTCTACAATGAGGGATACCAGATTCCATCCCAAGATGAAGCCACAGCCAACCACATTAGAGGCCAGGGTCATTACCTGACCCACCACCAGTGGAGCCAGGATATTAGTCACCTGATCGATCCGTCTCATTGTTGCATTCATTCCTGCATTAGGAGGGGA